>NC_091800.1:9125000-9425000 GCF_041296235.1 Equus asinus
GAGGGTCTTGAAAGATATCCCTGCAGGTAAGAGGGGACAACTGCAACGTCACACACGTATGAAATCAGGGCTTTTACTATTAACATTACTGTGACTCAGAGCCAAGAAGTGTGGGCTGTCATGATGGGGGAAGGATTTTCAGGAGGGACATCATCATCGTCCCCTGATGAGTATCACTCCCCTCCCTCCACTTCACCTGATCCCCCTGCTATGCCCGCTTTTGCACCCCATTGTCTGACGCTCTCACACACACAGTGACCAGTGTCAGCTTATGATCTCCTTTTTTTACAGAGAAAATGGGGCTCCCTCTGTCCAGAGGTGGCAGAGCCAAGACCCACACTCAGTAAGCTCTGGCTCTGGACACAAGGCCCAGCCCTCCACCAGGCTGGCTCTCCTTGTTTGCATGAGTTACATTTGGTTGCAGTTTTTTATTGTTTTTGGAGGAGAGGGGTTTAAATAAAATTATGATTACTGCCTCTTCTAACTATAGCATCAGCGAGTACAACACAATGAAAAGGGGAATGAGGAGCTGCCAAATCCTGATTCGGAGATGGATTTGGTGGTTTCTTTGTGTTGATTCCTTCTGTTTCATTGCAGCCCTGTGTCTTCTGCCAAAGAATAGCCTGGAGTTAATCCAGACTTGGCCTAGATACTAAGTCTCCTATTCTTGATACCCAGAGCAAGGAGCTTCTGTTTCCCAGGCAGAGTGGCCTCCCAGATGTCTGGACACTTAGCCTTTTGTTTGCAGTTGGGACGGGATGTTTTCCTGTACATCTAAGTGTTCATCTCATTGACTCGGGCCCTAGGGCTCCCAGTCAGTTCATCTGGGCCTGCTCTTATTACCAGCCCTTTCTTGCCATCCCGCCTGGCACTATCTGGCTCTCCAGGTGGTAGGGAAGGGCCCCAGGTGGTGGAGGAAATGGCCTAAGGTTAAATGCAGAGACTCCTGTAAACTAGGAGACCCACCACCACCACGGAGTCAATATTCAGTGGTGGCCCTGATGGACACAGGAGAGGCACATCCCCGACTACAGGCCTTCCAAAGGATGAATTGCCAGCAGGAAGTTATGGGGCCCTTACCATGTGCCCTGTATTTATTGGACAATTTGGAGAGTGAAACCTGCCTGCCCTTGAGGAGACAAGATATATTTACTTGAAATTCAGTACAGTTTACAGTAAAATGTATACAAGTGATATATACCTCCAGGTAAGTTACAGGGTACAGGCCAGAGCAGTGTCAAGAAGGCGCTGAGATTTCCCATGCTCGCCAGTTAGCAGTTGGCCTGCCACACTTTCAGGGATGTGGGCAGACGACATACGACTGCTGGGTCAGAGACAAAGGATTTTAACATTCACAGCACAGCAAGACTCATGAGCCTCATGTTCACGTCAGTTCCCCTGGTCCCTCGAGTTCAGGGGTGACACAGAGCAGCCTCGGTGGGTGGTTGTCACAGTGGATCTTTGTCACAGCTCAGGAGCCCTGTGCTTTGGGAAACCCCCCATCTTATAAGGAGGCTGCTGGCACACCTGCTCAGCCTCAGCCCCGGATGGAGACGTTCTTTATTATCCTGGTCAGGAAACAGATCTGCCTTGTGTCCCAGAAGGAGGAATTTTTCTACCTTTCAAAGTTGTTTGCTATATAAACATCCTTGAAAACTCACCCAGAACAAAGACCATCATTGTCTCTGCTCACAATGCAAGAGACTCACAGAAAATTGTCTCCTGAGAAGCTATAAAAATCTATAAACCAGAAGTTAGAAATTGAAGAAGACTGCATCTAATTAAAAGAACAGGAGGCACTTCCAGTTGATCGAGGACACAAGCTGTGATTTTTTTCCAGCATTTTCCCTGTCTGATTATGTTTAACATTATGCCAGCAATCTGCATAGAGAGATTTATTTCTTGAGTACATGCCCAGGGGAGGAGTGACTGCCCAAACGATGTTGGGAGAAAGGGGGAAAACAGCCTGGAAGGCATAATTTTCTTGAAAGTGATCCAAAAGGTGGCTAATTCCATGCAGGGGATGAAGATCTGTATAAAAAAAAAAAACCCTGGAGCAGAGACCATTAAGGGGCTTCCTTCAGACCTGCTGACCTAGGAAGCGAGGGAGGGATCGGCCGTGAAATGCCCTTGAAATGCTCTTGCGGGCGGGAACTTTGGTCCCCCTGTCCTGTTGGAAGTCTGGATTCGAAGATAATGATCAGGACCCTGGTTCTCAGCTGGCTGAGCTCACAGAGCGGTGTGCAATCCCAAGGAGAAAACTGTCTGGAAGCCTTGCTTCTCTCAGCCTTGGGAAGCATTCTGTGACTCAGGCCATCCTGCCTTCTCCATAAGGAGGAGGGAAACCGACAGTGTGGCACGTTCCCTTCGACTTCCCAGGATCGTGTGTTTCTTGGGTTTGTGTAGCCAGCACTGTGCCAAAACGTACAGACGCCACAGGATAAAAGTAGCACATTTCCCTGGAGCACCAACTTTTTATTCATTCATTCACTTACTCAGTAACGAATTCGTTCATTTGTTTTAAACAACGAATTTACTCAACTTGCCGTAGACTGTCTTTTCACTCCATAGGTAATTTAAATTATAGTTTTTTGTAATAAACTAACATAAATATTTTGAAGAAGGATGAAAAAGTCACATCAATTTTTAAAACTACACCTATAGACATTAAAAACTTTTCCCACTAGTTCCTTCCTTCATTCATTTATTCGACAAAACTTGACCAGGCACCAACTATGCAGTGGGCATGGTTCCGGGTATACAAATAAATGAATAAGATAATTTTAGGAACAGATGAGTGTTGTAAAGAAAATAAAACTAAGCAAAGGGATGAACAGGGATTGGAGGAAGAGATGGCTCAATTAGACAAGGTGGTCAGAGAGGAGGGGACATCCGAGTTGAGACCTGAATGATAACGAGAAGCAACAAGAGGTGAGCTGGCGTGGGGGTGGTGTTCCAGGCAAAGAGAATGGCAAGTGCAAAGGTCCTGAGGTTTGAAGTGTTCAAAGGGTAGGGAGGAGGCCAGTGTGGCTGGAGAGTTGTGAGCAAGGAGGTGAGAGGCAAGAAATGGCAGCAGAGAGGCAGAAGGAGACCAGCCTGTGCAGGCTTTTATAAAAAACCATGGGGAAGAGCCCCAGTGTAATAGGCCACCTTGGGGGGCTTTCAAGAGGGGAGCTATTTGTTCTGATACATACTTTAAATAGCAGCCTGGGCAAGAGTGAAGGTGGGGCATCGGTCAGGAGGCTGATGTTAGTTCATATGCACCCTCCTCTGGCATTCAAGGTACCCGGATGGAAAAGTCACATCAATACTGGGCACAGGTGGCAGAACACCCCCAGCATGCATCTGGAGTACTTGGGTCATGTACGCTTCTAGACGCGGATGAAAATATATGCCAGAATCTTCAGCATACATCATAAACCTACAGACCATCAAGTGGACGGCTGCTGATATGCAGGTAGGAGCCTCAGGCCAGGAACTGGCCTTCTAGAAATAAAAAAGGCAAGACTTACACATCCACCTCCTAAGTCCGCCTCTTCCTCTCACCCTAAACTCTAGAACTTCTGATTAGCAGCAACATTCTGAACCTGTGTGTACTTTTCCACTTGAATCCACCTGCCCAGCAACATGGCAATTTGGGAGTAAGAGATTGCAAAGAGAAGAAGGAGAAACCAGGCAAGCACATCACCACCGAGGAATGTGTGTTGAACCTGTGTATGCACAGTATGCAAAGAGCTGTAAGGCCTGGGCCCTGCCTCCTGGAGCTCACTGTTTGGATGGAGAGGCGGATGGAGGCATCCGAGAGGTACATCACAGCCTCCTCCAGTCCTCCAGGCAAGGGAGACTGACTCCAACACTCTTTATGAGATGGCCAGGCCTGTGCAATGCAGCTGAAGGTCATGTCAGGGTCAGGAGCTGAGCCAGGGCCCTGACTGGAGGACCTGGCAGAGTCTGGCTGCCCCAAGACCACTTCACAAAGGCATCAGAGACCACCCTAGAAGCCTCCCAGGAGGGGAGGTCCTGATGAGGAGGGGTCTCCACCGCCTCCTCCATGGCTGTCAGGCCACAGCTCACAGGCCACCAGGGCGGCCAAGCCAGGTCAAGGCGCAGGCCCAGTCTCCATCTGTCAACCACGTTGCCGTGCATTGTTCTCTCCCTAATTTGTTTCTCGTTGCTCTCTCCCTAACTAATTCTTTCAAGCCTGTTGAAAGACCTAAATTATTATTTTACTTCTCCAGGAAAATTGCACACAATTCAGTGAGTGCACTGAGGCATGTTTGGTGTTCCCCTGTACCAATCCCGGGCAGGAGTCTGAAGCTCTCTGGTTTCTGGGTCTGAACAGTCATCTGTCAGCTGAGCCTTCAGTAAAGGATGGAGCAGCCACCTGGCCCCCTTGAGTTCTCAACTTCTTGGCCACTGTATTAGTCATGATTTGGGGTTGCAAACAACAAAACCCCACTCTGGATAACTTATGCAGAACAAGAATTTATTGAAAGGGTATCAGACAACTCTCAGGACTGAAGGGAAGTCTCAGAGAGAGACCAGAACAAGGGGGTGCCAGGTGGCTGCAACAGCAGCTGAATTCACACACGGGGACGAGTCTGGCAGGGACGCCATGGATGCTGCCACTGCTGGACCTGCCAGATTCAGTGTTAGAGCCTCCATCACCAGTACTGGAGTGAAGTCTATAGGGCCCCCCACATCTCCACCTCACTCACTCCAGATGCAAAGTCCTGGCGGGAACATCTGGTTGTCCAAGAGTGAGCCACATGTTTGCGCTGAGGGAATCCCAGCCTCTGACTCCTGTTCCCCAAACTTCAGAATGGCTTTGAGATGCTGAGCTGCAGAAAAAAGTTACAAATGTCCACGCTATCACTGATTGCTGTGGGGTATTAGGCAAAACCCTTTAAGTGCTCTGTGCTTCAATTTCCTCCTCAGCAAAGATTCATTAAATTGAACTGACAACAAGTTTTGAAAACATAAACCAGTAGGAAATAATCTGGTTATAATATTAGAAGAAATTATGCAGGCCTAAAGGACTTGAAATAGCACAAGCACAAAGGCCCATTCGTGCAGCTGGCTGGAGGGATAACTCTGAACCTGGGATGGACGCCAGCCCTAGGCAGCCTGCTCCCCACAACCAGACCATGGACACTGACCCTAAGAGATCCGGCCACATAGTGGAGTCATCAGACATGCATCTTTAAATGACCATGATTAAAATGTTCAAGGAATTAAGATGATGAATTTTATGAGTAAACTGTGAAGTATTAAAAAAAAAAAAACCAAAAGGATCACTACAGCAACTATAATTAAACATTTAATGGATAGGCTTAGCACCAGATTGGATAGCCTTTAACAGAGATCAGAAGAAAATATCCAGAGTGAAGCATGGAGAGAAATAAGATAAAAAAACACAGAAAAGAGCATAAAAGACATATTGGACAAGTTAAAAATGGTTTAAAACATGTGTAACTGGAATCCCAGAAGGAGAGAGGAGAGTTAATGGAGAAGCAGCAATATTTAAAGAGATAGTTAAAACTGACAAAAGACAGAGCCCAGATTCAAGGAGAATAGGAACTCCAAGCAGGAGAAATACCAAGAAAATCAAATCTACGCATATTACAGTAAAAGTGCTGAGGACCAAAGAGAAAAAGGGAAAATCTTAAAAGAAACTAGAGGAAGAAAAGTATGTTACCTTCAAAAGACCAAGAATAAGACCAACCTCTAACTTTCATCAGAAACATTAGAGGCCATGAGACATGAACTCACATCTTCTAAGGGCTGAAAGACAATAGCCGACAACCCAGCATCCTATAGCCACCAAAATATTCTTCGAATGTTAAGGTGAGCTAAAAATATTTCCAGACAAACCTGAGACCATTTTTTTCCAGCACACACAAACTAAAGAATATTCTTTAGAGAGAAAGAAAATGATTTGGGGTAGAAGCATGAAAATGCAAGAAGGAATGAAGAGCCCTGGAAATTGTAAATACAGTAATAGATAGATCTAAATCAATACAAACCATATAGCTTAAGGCAGGAAGAAAGGATTTAAATATCCTAAGGTCTGAAATTTCCTGAGAAGTGGCAAAAGGACTAATTTATACTGGACTTTGATAAGTCAAGGACGCATGTTGAGATCACCAGGGCAACCACTAAAAAAATAGTAAGAAGGCATATATCTAACAAACTAACTGAAGGGTAGAATAATGACAATTAGAAGACAAGATAGACGGGGATGTGGGGTGGGCGAAATGAGTGAAGGGGATCAAGGGGCACGAACTTCCAGTTATAAGATCAATAAGTCCCAGGGATTTAATATACAGCATGGTGACTACAGTCAATAACACTTTATTGTATATTTGAAAGTTGTTGAGTGAGTACATCTTAAAAGTTCTTATCATAAGAAACAAATTTTGTAACTATGTGAGGGTGATGGATGTTAACTACACTTATTGTGGTGATCATTTTGCAATATATACAAATATCAAACCATTATGTTGTGTACCTGAAACTAACATAATGTTATATGTCAATTACATCTCAATTTTTTAAAAAAGAAGAAGAAAAGATAGGAAAGAGTAAGAACATAGAATAGGAGTAACCAAAAGAAAACAGTAAGATTGTAGATTTAAACAAAAAAAAAACAGTGTTTACAATAAGTGTAAATGGACTAAAGAACCCAATTAAAAGATCAATTTTCTCAGACTAGATTTAAAAAGAAATAATTATATGCTATTTGTAAGGATAGTCCTTAAACATAAGGATGAAGAAAGTTTGAAAGTAGAAGGATAGAAAAAAATATAAACTAAAAGCTGAACAACGAGAGCTTAAAGTTAGACATACGGAAGAGCTTCCAACATTCCAGAAGGACAGCAGAGCAAGCTAAGGGGGAAGTTTCTGGGGTGTATTTAAAAATAAAAGAAGATCCTCATTAGCCTTCCAGAAACAGGAAGATAGAAGAGGCAGCCTCAGGACAAGCTCTTTTGTTATCTCATGTTTCTCTAAAATGCATGGAAAGAACATGGTTGGTCATTTAAACAAAAATTAGTAATTCATCATTCTATATTGATTAGTCACTTATCATGGCTTTTTATACTGCCTCCCCAGGACATTTAACTGAGAAAATATCACAGTAAAAAGTCCAACTTTGAGGTTAGTCCATAGCACTGTCCCCTCCCCGCCACTTTCACCTGAGCCTTCTAACCTTGACCTTTTTACTTTCTAAATATTCTACTGCTGACCTGGGTCAGCTATGAAGACCGCTTAAATCTATGGACAAGAGTGATCCTTTTCTGTCTGGACCACTGGTTTACCCCTTGGCTTCTGGTCCGTCAGAGGTTGCCACATGTATTGCCCTCCCCAACATGCATGCGTTCGCTCCCGTTATCCACCTCCCTGCCCACCTTTCTCTGCCCCTGGACTTTTAGATCATTTTACAATCCTCTTTCTTGGTGGTCCCAGGAACCTGAGTTAATTGAATTCTAATTTCTTTTTTTTTAATTGAGTTAACGATAGGTTACAATCTTGTGTGATTTCAGTTGTACATTAATGTTTGTCAGTCATGTTGCAGGTGCAACCCTTCACCCTTTGTGCCCACCCCCCACCCCACCTTCCCCCTGGTAGCCACTAATCTGTTCTCTTCATCCACATGTTTAAATTCCTCATATGAGTGGAGTCATACAGAGATTATCCTTCTCTAACTGGCTTATTTCACTTAACATAATTCCCTCAAGGTCCATCCATGTTGTTGCAAATGGGACGATTTTGTTCTGTTTTGCAGCTGAGTAGTATTCCATTGTATATATGTACCACGTCTTCTTTATCCATTCGTCTGTTGATGAGCACTTAGGTTGCTTCCACGTCTTGGCTATTGTAAACAATGCTGCAATAAACATTGGGGTGCATAGGACTTTTGGGATTGCTGACTTCAAGCTCTTTGGATAGATACCCAGTAGTGGAATGGCTGGATCGTATGGTAGTTCTATTTTTAATTTTTTTTTTTTTTAAGGATTGGCACCTGAGCTAACAACTGTTGCCAATCTTTTTTTTTTTCTTTCTCTGCTTTATTTCCCAACCCCCCGGTATGTAGTTGTATATCTTAGTTGCAGATCCTTCTAGTTGTGGGATGTGGGACGCCGCCTCAACGTGGCCTAATGAGCAGTGCCATGTCCCCGCCCAGGATCCAAACCCTGGGCTGCCGCAGCAGAGCACACGACTTAACCACTCGGCCACGGAGCGGGCCCCCTATTTTCAATTTTTTGAGGAATCTCCATACTGTTTTCCATAGTGGCTGCACCAGTTTGCATTCCCATCAGCAGTGTATGAGGGTTCCACTCTCTCCACAACCTCTCCAACATTTGTTACTATTTGTTTTGGTTATTTTTGTCATTCTAATGGGTGTAAGGTGAGATCTTAGTGTAGTTTTGATTTGCATTTCCCTGATGATCAGTGATGATGAGCATCTTTTCATGTGCCTATTGGCCATCAGTATATCTTCTTTGGAGAAATGTCTGTTCATGTCTCCAGCCCATTTTTTGATTGGGTTGTTTGATGTTTTGTTGTTGAGTTGTGAGAGTTCTTTATATATTATGCATATTAAGCCTTTGTCAGATATATGACTTGCAAATATTTTTTCCCAGTTAGTGGGTTGTTTTTTTGTTTCAATCCTGCTTTCATTTGCCTTGAAGAAGCTCTTTAGTCTGATGAAGTCCCATTTGTTTATTCTTTCTATTGTTTCCCTTCTCTGAGAAGACGTGGTGTCTGAAAAGGTCCTTTTAATACTGATGTCAAAGAGTGTACTGCCTACGTTTTCTTCTAGAAGCCTTATGGTTTCAGGTCTTCACCTTTAGGTCTTTGATCCATTTTGAGTTTATTTTGGTGAATGGTGAAAAAGAATGGTCAATTTTTAGTCTTTTACATATGGCTTTCCAGTTTTCCCAGCACCATTTGTTGAAAAGACTTTCTTTTCTCCATTGTATGCCCTCAGCTCCTTTGTCAAAGATAAGCTGTCCATAGATGTGGGGTTTTATTTCCGGGCTTTCAACTCTGTTCCATTGATCTGTGCACCTGTTTTTGTACCAGTACCATGCTGTTTTGATTACTGTAGCTTTGCAGTATGTTTTGAAGTCAGGGATTGTGATGCCTCCCGTTTTGTTCTTTTTTCTCAGGATTGCTTTAGCAATTCGCGGTCTTTTGCCGCCCCATATGAATTTTAGGATTCTTTGTTCTAATTCTGTAAAGAATGTCATTGGGATTCTGATTGGGATAGCGTTGCATCTGTAGATTGCTTTAGGTAGAACGGACATTTTAACTATGTTTATTCTTCCAATCCATGTACATGGAATGTCTTTCCATCTCCTTATGTCATCATCCAATTCTCTCAGAAAGGCCTTGTAATTTTCATTATATAAGTCCTTCACTTCCGTAGTTAAATTTACCCTGAGGTATTTTATTCTTTTTGTTGCGATTGTGAATGGTATTGTGTTCTTGAGTTCTTTTTCTGTTAGTTCGTTATTAGAATATAGAAATGCTACTGGTTAATGCAAATTGATTTTATACCCTGCAACTTTGCTGTAGTTGTTGATTACTTCTAACAGTTTTCCAATGGATTCTTTGGGGTTTTCTATATATAAGATCATGTCATCTGCAAACAGCGAGAGTTTCACTTCTTCCCTCCCTATTTGGATTCCTTTTATTCCTTTTTCTTGCCTGATTGCTCTGGCCAGGACCTCCAGTACTATGTTAAATAAGAGTGGTGATAGAGGGCATCCTTGTCTCGTTCCTGTTTTCAGGGGGATGACACTCAGTTTTTTCCCATTGAGTATGATGTTGGCTGTGGGTTTGTCATATATGGCCTTTATTATGTTGAGGTAGTTCTCTTCTATGCCCGTTTTCTTGAGAGTTTTTATCATAAATGGCTGTTGGATCTTGTCAAATGCTTTCTCTGCATCTATTGAGATGATCATGTGGTTTTTATTCCTCAGTTTGTTGATGTGGTGTATCACGTTGATTCATTTGCGGATGTTGAACCATCCCTGTGTCCCTGGTATGAATCCCACCTGATCATGATGTATGATCCTTTTGATGTATTGCTGAATTTTGGTTGCCAAAATTTTGTTTAGAATTTTTGCATCCATGTTCATCAGCGATATTAGCCTGTAGTTCTCCTTCTTTGTGCTGTCCTGGTCAGGCTTTGGTATCAGCATGATGTTGGCCTTGTAGAATGAGTTAGGAAGTGTTCCATCCTCCCTAATTTTTTGGAATAGCTTGAAAAGGGTAGGTATTAATTCCTCTCTGAAAGTTTGGTAGAATTCCCCAGGGAAGCCATCTGGTCCTGGGGTTTTATTCTTTGGGATGTTTTTTATTGCTGTTTCAATCTCTTTCCTTGTGATTGATCTGTTCCGATTGTCTGCTTCTTCTTGAGTGAGCTTTGGGAGATTGTAGGAGTCCAAGAATTTATCCATTTCCTCTAGGTTATCCATTCTGTTAGCATAGAGTTTTTCATAGTATTCTCTTATAATCCATTGTATTTCTGCAGAGACTGTTGTTATTTCTCCTCTTTCATTTCTGATTTTGTTTACTTGAGCTTTCTCCCTTTTTTTCTTTGTAAGTCTGGCTAGGGGGTTGTCAATTTTATTTATCTTCTCAAAGAACCAGCTCTTTGTTTCATTGATCCTTTCTACCGCCTTTTTCATTTCAATAGTATTTATTTCTGCTCTGATTTTTATTATTTCTCTCCTTCTGCTGACTTTGGGCTTTATTTGGTCTTCTTTCTCTAGTTCAGGTAGGTGTAGTTTAAGACTGCTTATTGGGATTTTTCTTGTTTGGTAAGATGTGCCTGTATTGCGATGAATTTTCCTCTTAATACAGCTTTTGCTGTATCCCATATGAGTTGGTATGGCATGTTATCATTTTCATTTGTTTCCAGGTATTTTTTGATTTCTTCTTTAATTTCTTCAATGATCCATTGCTTGTTCAGTAGTGTATTGTTTAGTCTCCACATCTTTGTGCCTTTCTCAGCTTTTTTCTTGTAATTAATTTCTAGTCTTATAGCATTATGATCAGGGAAGATGCTTGTTATTATTTCAATTTTTTAAAATTTGTAGAGGCTTGCCTTGTTTCCTAAATACGGTCTATCCTTGAGAATGTTCCATGTGCACTTGAGAAGAATGTGTATTCTGCTTTCTTAGGATGACGTGATCTATATATGTCTATTAAGTCCAATTGTTTTAGTTTTTCGTTTAGCTCCACTATTTCTTTGTTAATTTTCTGTCTGGATGATCTGTCCATTGATGTGAGTGGGGTGTTGAGGTCCCCTACTATTATTGTGTTGTTTTTAACATCTTCCTTTAGGTCTGTTAATAGTTGCTTTATGAACCTTGGTGCTCCTATGTTGGGTGCATAGATATTTATAACTGTTATTTCTTCTTGATGAAGTGTTCCTTTGATCATTATATATTGTCCCTGTGTGTCTCTCTTTACCTGTCTTATTTTGCAATCCACTTTGTTTGATATAAGCATTACAACACCTGCTTTTTTTTCTTGCTATTAGGTTGAAGTATTGTCCTCCACCCCTTCACTCTGAGTCTGTGTTTGTCCTTGGGGCTGAGGTGTGTTTCCTGGAGGCAACAAATTGTTGGATCTTGTTCTTTAATCCATTTTGTCACTCTGTGTCTTTTTATTGGAGAGTTCAATCTGTTTACATTGAGAGTGATTATTGATGCATGTGGACTTAAAGCTGTCAATCTGTTGCTCATTATCTGGCTTTCCTGCTTTTCTCTTCCTGTGTGTTTTATCCTACCCATTTGATGCTGCAATTTCTTATGCTGGGTTTCTTAGATTTTTGCTTATTTATGTTTTGTGTCTCTGTTCTGTTTTTTAGTTTAGTGCCTACCCTGAAGTTTATACTTAGAATCTCGTGTATAATATAGTCTATTCTCTGGTGGTCTCTTACTTACTTGGCCTAGACTAATTTAATCCCTTTGCTCTTCCCCTCCTAAATTATTATTTTCATTTCTTATTCCAACTTGTGTTATGAATTTGTAGTTAGAGTGACAAGATCATCTTTGCTTTGGTAGTTTCCTTACCTTTAGTCTAACGCTATAGTTGAATATTTGCTATCCTATTCTGGTTCTATTTATCTGTCTCCCTACTCTGTGGTTTGTGACCCCTTTCTCCCTTTCTTCTTTTTTCAGGTGTGAGAGCCTTCTTGAGGATTTCTTGTAGTGGAGGACTTTTGGTTACAAATTCCCTTAACTTTTGTTTATCTGGAAAAGATTTAATTTCTCCCTCATATCTGAAAGATATTCTTGCTGGATAGAGTATTCTTGGCTGAAGATTTTTATCTTTCATGTCACTCTATTCTCTCCTAGCTTGTAAGGTTTCTGTAGAGAAATCCGCTGAAAGTCTGATAGGAGCTCCTTTGTAGGTTATTCTCTTCTTTCTTGCTGCCCTGAGTATTCTTTCGTTGTCTTTCATTTTTGCCATTTGTACTACTATATGCCTTGCAGTAGGTCTTTTTACATTGACAAATCTAGGAGATCTGAAAACTTCCTCTACACATATTTCTCCCTCAATCCCTAGATTTGGGACGTTGTCTTCTATAATTTCATTAAGCACACTTTCTGCTCCATTGTCCTTTTCCATGTTCTCGGGAATTCCTATGATCCTTAAATTCTTTCTCCTCATTGAATCTGCTATCTCTCTAATACTTTGCTTTTTCCTTTTAATCCTTAGTTCTCTTTCTTCCTCTCTCTGGAGCCATTCAGCCTGTCTATCTTCAATTATGTTAAATTGCTCTTCTATGGTGTCTACACAGGCATTCAGAGAATCCGTATTCTGTTTTACCTGGTCCATTGTGTTTTTCATCTCTAGTAATTCTGTTTGATTCTTCTTTATTTTTTTTTTTTGTGAAGTAAATTTTTGTGAAGTAACTCCAGAACTCAGCTTGTTTCTCTTTCTCTCTACCTCATTGAGTTTTCTTATTATAGCTGCTCTGAACTCATTTTCACTTAGTTTACTTATTTCCAAGTCCTCAGGACTTAATTCTGTGTTTTTATTGTTTTCCTTCTGGTCTGGGGCTTTTATAAATTGCTGGATGGTAGAGGAGCAGTTTTTTCACATGATGGTAGAATTCAGTTGCAGTTACAGCCTGTCGCCACTAGATGGGGGTCGAGCACCATGCGTTCTGAGCTCTCCACCTTCGGGCAAGATGGCAGTGCCCAGTGCGGTTTGCCTGGGCGGGGAGGGGCGGTTTGTCTCACGCACTGATCTGGATTTGATTAGTTCTGTTCTCTGGTCTCCTGGGGCCCTGGGTTTATGGGGTCCCCATGCACAGAAGCTTTCCCCCCCGTCAGTGGGTTTCCACTGTACCGGTGGCAGGAGTCCTAGACGATCCCCCGGTCACGTGGCTCCTCCCCCGCTCCTTCCCGGACCTGTGCAGTGATCCCGGTTTCTAGGGGAGGGAGCAAAGCTCTCTCCTACCCCATTCCAGCTCCTCCGAGGCGGGCAGCAGGGGCTTCGTCCTCTGTCTTTTGATACTGTAGGTCTCTGAGTCCTGGCATTGGGTTCATTAGCTGAAATTCAGGGTTTTTTTTCAGTCCTTTGTTGTACTTTGGAGGGGAGAGAGTCCCAGGTCAGCTCACCCCGCCATTTTGCTCCACCTACTCCCCTTGAATTCTAATTTCCAATTTCTAATTCTAATTCTAATTTCTCCTTGAGCTCGCATCCCAAACTCTCTATGTATCTCTCTCTCTCCTCTTCTCTTAGCTCTTAGCTTTGTATCAGCTTGAGCTATAGGCCCCCACATTCAAGTCATTAAATAATCATTTCTTACAAGAACTAATTTGAAGAGGCTTTTATTACCCAAAGTTGCTACAATTTGAGTATCAAAAAGAATAGTGACTATTATTGATTGAAATGCATGGATTTGTTTAAATCCATGAGTCCATATTGAGGCCAAAAAAGAAAGACCAAAAAGCCCCACAAAACCTTATTTGCCACTATTAGAGGTGGCTACTAAGCTGGTTCCTTCTTCTGAACATTGGTAATTAAGAATTAAGCACTTTTTCAACCTTTCTAGAGAGAGCCGTACTTCAGAGTAAGCAAACAGCCCCAGGTGACAAAGAAAACCTCTGATTTAGATATGAATGTCGTTAAATAAATGTAGAAGGCTTGACAGAATGTAAAAACCACCATTTTTCAAACCCTAAGGCAATAGTTAATTACAGCAACGATCATGATGAATACCAACACCACACAGCAAACAGTTGACGGGGAACTGGACATTCACATGGAGCCCAGGAATCAGCCTCCAGCTTACTTGCTAATCACAAGGGAAATATAACATTATAATAGAGAGACTTGACGTCTCCCCCTTAACCCAGTGATCAATCTTAGCACCAGACACAGTGAACAACCAATACGGTGTATCTCCTGGTGTGATGCAATATGACATACATGGTATCATCCAAAAACATAATTAATCTCAATCTGGCCAGGCATATAGCTCTAACACGCAGCTTATAGGAACATGAAAGATAGACGAACAAGTTAAGTACAAAACAGGGAAACAGACAATCTAGTGTGCAACTCTGTACAAGATGGCTGAGTTTCTTCAAAATGTCAACGTCATTTTTAAAGGGGGGAGGAGTGGAGGTGTGAGAAGAATCGCTCCAGATTAAAAGAGACCTGAGACAGCAGAGAGTTGCTATCTTTGTTTGGATGCTGGTCAGAACAAACCAAGTGTGAGAGACATTTTTGGGACAACCAGGAAATGTGAATATGGATTACATATTGGGAGATATTAGAGAGTCATGGTTAATTTCATTTGTTATAATAATGGTATTATGATTATGTGAGAAATGACCTTATTTTTCAGAGACATCTACTGAAGTTTTTAGGGGTGAATAATGACCATACTTTAAAACGCTTCAGCCAAAAAGAAGTAGATGAAGCAAATATGGCAAAATGTTAGCAATTGTTTAAATCTAGGTGATGGCTATGTGGGTGTTCGTTAGACTCTTCACTTCGCTCCATTTCTCTGTATAATTACAATTTTTCATAGTAAAAAAAGTTTAAGTTTAGGAATAACAAAGGAAAAAGAGCCTAGCAGCATCCCCCTAACAGGGTTGTTGTGAGAATTAGAGGTAATGAACAAAAAGTGCTTGTCTCAGTACCTTACGTGTGCTCATTATGTTCTCAAAACATTTCCCAGTCTTTTCACTGACGCGCAGAGAACAGCAAGAATATTAACAATTAAGGAATGGAAATGAGATCACAGAGTTACAGGCTTTTAAATGGCATAGCTGGATTAGGGTGGAGGTTATATCCTGGTGTGTGCTTGCTTTCTGTGAGAAAGGTCTGGAAGCCTTGGTCTCCTCCCGGTGACATTAAGAGGTGGCTTTCTGGCGCCCTCTAGTGGTGACATGTGGTAACTGTTCTCTACGCAGCTACTGAGTCTTGAGTTGAAAGGAAGGTTCAAGGGTATCATTTTCCAGAGTCGGTGGAGGAGCCCTGTGGCTCCATGGGCCTCTTTCCCAAGAACCACGGGTGGCCTGCCAGCCTCTTGCTGACCACCACTTTGTAAAACAATTGAGAGCAGCACAACGTTGAGCAAAAGGTCACAGCATTGCTGAGTGGGCAGTAGGCATTTGGGGACCTTACAGAGGCATCTAGTGAAATTACATTCTTTGAAGATGTTGCAGCAATGGAAACTGTTGGCCCCTTTCTAGAATCTTTGTCATTAGCTCAGGGCAATGTCTCCATCCCCGTAGACTGGCAAGCCATCATCATAAAGAATCCAGAGATGTAAGATGTGCACACAGGCTGCTTGGAGCTGAGGCAGGGAGGTGACACCAATGGGAGGGGGCTATGTTCACAACAAAAGCATCAGTTAGCGAGCCCTAGCCCAGGCCAGGCCCTGTCCTCGGCACTTGACATGGATCTTCTCACTCACTCCCCACGACAACCGTATCGAGGAGGAGCCATTATTAATCCCACTTTACAGACGGACACCCCGAGGCAGGGAGAAGTTGAGTTACTTGCCCAAAGCCACACGATTTTAGGTGGTGGAGCTGACACCTGGGTTCAGGTCTCCCTGGCTCGAGTGCATGTTTGTAATCATAGTGTCTCTTTTAACTGCCATTTCTTCTCCCCAACCTCATATTTCCTACTCAAAGAATCCTTAAAGAAAGAAAACGTCCATCTTAAAAGGTTCCACGTCAGCAGGTCATGTGCCCAGCAGGGGGCAGTGGTCAGGGGCTGGCCTGTGATGTTGGCATTTCTGGGGTGGGATTCTGGTTGTGTGGCCTGGGGAGGCTGCCGGGCTCTCCCAAACTTCAACTTGCATATGCATAAGACGGGGTTGACAATGGCTCCCTCAAAGGATTGACGGTCCGGATTGACTGAAATGCGATGTCAGGTTCACAGAAAGAGGTCAATAAGCAGGGCTCACTGCCCTGCTCTTGCAGCCCATGCTGCAGAAAAGCCAAGGCAAGTCTGAGCTAAGAGCTGAACAAGGAAATGCACATGTGTGGAGACCCAGCCTCCCCCGTCCTTGAAGATAGATTCAGGCCAGTTCAGAGAGGAACTAGAGAGAAATCGCAGCACCCAGTCCAAGCAGGCACAAGAAGCATGAGGCCTGCAAGCGGGGGTGGCCAGCTGCAGAGGCACTGAGCTAAACAAGCTAACGTGAGTGTCATTCAGACTTTCACATGGGGTGGCCCTCAAGAGGTGGAGCCACTGCTATAACGGATTCCAGGGATCTTCCAGCCAGGGCAGTGACTACTGGGGGATACAAATGTCAAATATTTTTCCAGGTCAGGGGCCTGGAGCAACGGCAGCTTTTGGGGTCAACACATATAGTTGTGTAATCTGTGCACTGAACAAAGGCACCCACCCAGGTCCATGAGAGGGTACGGGGGGCTGGCATTCGACACAGGCCATATTCCAAGCCAGCCCCCTGGCAGGAGATGGCACCCAATCTGGAGGAAAGGGCTCCTATATCCAACAGGTCCATCCACAGGGGCCAAGTCTTTGCAATTTGCACAAAAAAGACAGTAAGTGACTGGAGCTCCTGGTGGTTTGCGTCCTAGGGATTCTCCCGGATGGCTCCGTGGGGCCTAGCCCTTGAAAGAACATCACCCCTGTGTCCTGCCCCGCCTCTGGGGAAGGCTTGATGCAAGATTACCCGACTTGGTGGGGATGGGGGGGGAGGTGGCACAGAGGACCGTGAGAGGGGAAGCTGAGGGGACCACTGGCCGTGAGAAAGATGCGGGCAGGAGAGAGGGGCCGTGACCATCACGGTTATTTCAACAAATCGTGGGTGATATGAATGCCGGCAATGTAAAAAAGAAAAACAAGGATGGAGGTTAGTCCCATTTTCATGAACAAATTGCCATTGCAATACAACTATTATAATAACTACAAAAATATTTTGCTTGAATGATCAGTAGGATGGAAGGAAAGCTGCCCGTGGGGAGTGGCAGTGTGCCAGACACCAGAAGGGAGGAAGGAAGCGTTGCTCAGGCCATTGCTCTCCAGAAACGCCAACGCCACCGCTGCTGAGAGCCCCGTGACCCCGACCTCGCGTGCCGAGGAAGGGAAGCCTTGGCCCTGGCGGGCGGGGCAGGAGCCGGCCTCGCGCACCCACAGCCAAGGGAAGCAGAACCGCGCGCCCAGAGGGCGGCCCCGGAGAGCGGCGTTGAGGCCTAACGTCCCTGGATTCCCTTCTCAGCGTTCGCAGCCCCCAGGTCCTCCTCCAGAAAATGAAAATAAGTGGAATATCCTCTTTCACGGGTCGTTTTAGAGATCAGAGATAAATGTCTAAAATCTAGTGATCACCCAACACGCGATACCCATCGTAGTCGTTATTAGCCGTTAAATCACCCCTCTGTACCTAAAGGAACTCATAAATGGTAAGATAGGCCCTCCTTTGGCATAGACACTGATAAAGAGGGACATTGCGTGAAAAACAAAACCCAGGCAGCGCGTGTTGCCTGCAGATGCTGAGAAGCAGGGCCATAGATGCCAGGAGGGGTGGGGGGCAGCCCTGGCCCCGGAGCGGCTGCCAACAGGTGCTTGGCGTCTACGACGACTCGCTCACAGCAACCGCCCCCACCCGGGGCCTCGCGTTACAACGGGGCAGGGAGTTCCCTGAAGCCCTGGGAAGATGGCCGAGTCGGGGCACAGGAACAGAGATGGAGGTAAGAGAGTCCCTGGAGAAAGGGGCCCCGGGGGTCCGGTCAGCGCCGCCGCAGGCTGGAGGAGAAGACTGGCAGGACCCGCGCTGAGAAGATGCGGACCTTCGCGGACACCCGGGGCAGGGCGGCGTCGGGGCCAGCTTGCCGGGGGTGCTCACTCCCGGTCGCAGCGCTGGGTCGTCTGAGCGCAGGGACCACGGCCCTGACCTCTCTATTGGTTAGACAAGGCAGAGAAGGGCTGGAAGAAAGCCAGCCGGAGGCTGTGGACGTGCGGGAGGAGTGTCAGCGATGCCTGGTGCAGGAGGGGTGTAGGGTGGTGGGGTGCCAGTCACCCCGCCCCTGCCTCCAGTTCAGGAGGCTGCTCCCACTGAGGTTCTTCCTGGGCTGTGCACCAGCCCTGCCAGGCCTCCTCTAGGAAAGACCCCTCCCCATAGCTCCCCACGCCAAGAAGGAGTCCAAGAAAATGGCCACAGCCTTCGGGGGGCCTGGGCCCTGCAGCGTCGCACGCAAGGCCATGACGAGGCCCCGGGGCTGATGCCACGTAAACTCCGTCTGAATTGGCCCCAGTAAAACCAACCCACCCTGGGACCCTCCCGCTGTGGCCAAGCCTGAGCACCCCGCTGGTCCCTGCTCTTCCTGAGGAGGATGCTGATTGGAGTTTGAGCTGTTTGAGGTGGTGGCTGAGAATTTAGAAAACAGCTTCTGCTGTCTTCCACTGCCGCTGCTTCTGCCAAGAATGGGGCAGTCCTGAGAGCCCACGGACCTCCGACAAACACGTGTATTTCCAGGCGAGTTTCCTAGTCTTAGGTGACAAAGTACAGACTGTAAGGAGAGCTAACACGCTCTGTGAGAGGCAGCGGTCATTGCCGGGGTCTTGTTCATTCCTTCGTTCTGCACCGTTCCATGGCAGGAATTGCTGCCTGCTGTTCACCAAACCCGTTTCTTCTTGGGCACATAACTACATTATATCTGCCAGGCTTCCTTCTGGTTAGGTGTGGTCGTGTGGGCAGAACTGATGCACCCACTCAGCCTGACCCAAAAAGCTTTCCTGTGGCCAGGCCTCTGTGCTTTTCCCCCCTCAGCCAGCTGATGCAGAGGAGTATAAAAACCACGTGTGGAAGATGGAGACACAAGACAGAGGGGTCCTGGGGCCGAGTCACTGCCTGGAGGAGGGCTCTTCTCTGGTCTGGAACATCAGTTTTGGACTTCTTAAGTCAGAAGTAAACTTCAACCACTTTTGAGCCATAGCACATTTTTGGGGTCAGTGCACAGACCCTTAGCGTTCTGAAGAAAGGCTGTGTCACCAGAGACACCGTTACCATTCGGAAACTCTCCTGCAATGCCCTCGTGGACACCGAGTGCCTGCACACAAGACGTCAGATGACTATAAGGTGGGAGCCACCACTGCTATCGACAGACCCAGCAAACCAGGATGCTGGGCGGTCCCACAGCACCACCTCCCATGGCACTGGCGCACTCAGACGTCTGGTTTCCCCACACCCCACAGCCTCACTGCTGAGGGACCCCAACTCAGAGTACCTCTCAGCTCAGCCCGGCAGTACGCCCGTTCTCGCTCATTCTTCTCTGCAGCTATTCCAGACTTGTGAGCACTGTTCTAGAACCATCTGCCCCGCTCCCTTCCCTTCCTTCTCATCAAATGGCCCTGCATTCCACTACCCCTTGAAATAGAGAGGCGTTTTCTCCTCTCCTCATTTCCCACTCGCTCCCTAACTTCCTACTATCTTTATCCCACCCCCAGCTCTATGAGAATGGCAACTGCTTTCGTGAACAGAGGCCCCAGAGTCCCCAGTTCCCACTTTTTAGTCCTCATCTTTCTTGACTCCTCTCTGCATTTGGTACTGTGGATTCTTCCTGCCCCCTTAGAACTCTTCTTTTTTGATGCTGCACTCCTCTGGTTTCCCTCCTACTCTCTCATTCTCCTTTGAGGACTCGCTTCCTCTGCCGCCACTTTAGATATTGGCAGGGACAACCTTGACTCTAAACCCCTAGGCACCGGCATTCCGAGGTGAGACCTTTGGCAACAACAGATTAGAACACTGAGCATTAGTGAAACTAAGAGAGATGTCTTGGCCAAGCTGATTAGGGTGGGGGGGCAGACTCAGTTTGGTCTTTTGGTCATTGGTCATTTGGTCTTTGAGGATTTTGAAGTCTAGGGCCCATTTCTTCTTAGCATTCTCTATATATCTCTTGGTCTTGGTGTGTTCTCGGCTTGGAAGTCTTCTAGGAATCCGAAAGGTGCCAGAGGAAGGCCCAGAGCAGTGGAACCGTGAAGCAAGGAGCCTGGGTGCTGTGGTTTTTAAGAGAAAGAGAGAAAAGATATTCATATTAACCTCTAGTTGTTGAGCCCAGCTTACTAGGGTACGAAAGAAGCAGAGATAAAGGGAAAATTCTAAGACCAGGAGGAGAAAACAATGGTCTTGTGGCCAGATCAGCCCAGCACACTCTCCCTGCAGAATCCGAGTCTCGTAGACGGGTCCTGGAGACTGTTTTTTATGAGTCGTGATGGAGACCTATTGAAGTTGCAGGTCTTTCACTTCTTTCATCTTTTGAGTATATTTATGCTTTTCTATTCATTTTGTCTCTCTACTCCTTGCTCTGTTTCTTATATTCATCAATTTATGAGAACAATATTTACTGAGCATCATCCACTGCAGGCACCAGCAAGCATGGAAGACACAGTGCTGAACAGAGCTGACATGGTCTCTGCCTCTCTTCCTCCTCTCACCAAGCTCCACTCCTGACTCCCTCTGGTTCCATTTCTACCCTCCTAACCACCCCATCACTCTCCCTCCCTAAGCCTACAATGTGCTTTTTATTCACTCATTCAGCAAATATATAATGAGTGTTCCTTGTGTGGCAAACACCATCTGGGGTCTGGAGTACAGAAGTGAACAAGACAGAGGACTCCCAGCTTCCAGAAGCTTCACATGCTAGTGACTCTGAAGGACCCAAACAGGCCAGATCTCAAAACATGCCCAGCACCAAATGCAGCTCATTCTATATTCTGATTAATCTGGAAAATAGAATGAATACATCTTCAGCTGAACCTGGTCCAGCTTTAGGGGACTGAAGAAGGCAAAAAGGAAGACCCTTTTGTGTTTGTGTGTTTGTGTGTGTGTGTGTGTGTATGAATTTCCTTTCTTGAGAGCCTATCAAGTTGCTAGACTGGTAGATGAGAGCAAATACAGACATAATGTTCATGGATTTGGGAAGATATTTGACAGTATTTTATGGAGAGTATTTTTGGTCAAGATGAAGGAATTTGGGTTATGATAGTGATATAGGTAGGTGTATTAGCAGCTGTTTCTGTCATACTTAAAGACTATTGATTAAAAGATTGATATCTACCAAGAAAGAAAAATCTTTTGGCATTTGGCCATGGACCCAGTCCTTGATACTATTCTGATCCAAAGATGTCACATACCAGCAGGTGGCGAACAGCTGAATGTGACCACAGGCAGACCTCAAGAAGGATTACTATGCCACTTCTATTCAACATTGTACCTGAGGTTCTAGCCAGGCTAGGGCAACAGGCTAGCCAGTTCAACAAGACAATGAAGGCAATGTAAATTGGAGAGGAAGAAGTAACACTATCTCTATGCACAGATGACATGGTCTTATATGTAGAAAATCCTAAAGAATCGACTAAAATATATTGGAACTAATAAACAAGTTCAGCAAAGTTTCAGGATGCAAGATCAATTTGCAAAAATCAATTATATTTCTATATATTTGCAATGAAAAATCCAAAAATGAAATGAACAACTCCATTTATAATAGCAACAAGAAGAATAAAATACTTAGGAATAAATTTAACAAAATAAGTACAAAACTTGTATTCTGAAAACTGTAAAACATTGTCGGAAAAAATTTAAGATCTATATATGTGGAAAGACATTCCATATTCATGGATCAGAAGACTTAATATTGTTAAGATGGGAATACTCCCCAAAGTGATCTATAGATTCAATGCAATTCTCATCAAAATTTCAGCTGGTTCTTTGCAGAAATTGACAAGCTGATTCAAAAACGTGTATAGAAATTCAAGAGATCCAGAATAGCCAAAATAATCTTGGAAAAGAAGAACAGAATTGGAGAACTCATATTTCCCTATTTCAAAACTTGTTACAAAGCTACAGTAGTTGAGATAGTGTGGTGCTGGCTAAAGATACACATATAAGCCAGTGGAAAAGAAATGACAGTCCAGAAATACATCCTCACAATTACAGTCAATTGATTTTCATCAAGGGTGCAAAACAATTCAATGGGAGGGAAGAATAATCTTTTCAACAAATTGTCCTAGGATATCTGGGTGTCCACAGGCAAACGAATAAAGTTGGATCCCTACCTTACACCAAACACAAAAAAATAACTCAAAAGGGATTAAAGACCTAAACGTAAGAGATAAAATGAGTGATATCAGCATCATGGCAGCATAAGACATCCCTCCTTTCTGTCCCCTCCTAACAACTAAAATTCATTATCCATCCATGAACAAAAGTGGGAGATGCGAGATCAGGCACTAGACACCAAAGGTCCTGGGAAGAGTCTTGCCCACCTGTGCTTTGGATGATAGTCAGACTGACCTTGGGACAGGCTGTGGAACCAGAAGGAGCAGCCTATAAACAAGCTTCAACCCCATTCAGCCACATTCTTGGTGCAACTGGAGAATTCTGACTTAGGCAGACAACCACAGCCTTTGCAGAAGTCAGGTTTTACAGAGGAGATGTTCCAGCACTCCTTTAGTGCAAAACAGAGAAAAATGCAAGTTTGGACACATTGGAATGGGTAAGAGGAACTTTATCAGTATCACCTCTCACCACAAGGTAGCACAGCTGAGAGCTATCGGATGCCAGGGATGTCTCCTGTGGGGGAAAAAGAAAGGCAGTGAGTGACTGCCCAGCTTCCCAACTGTGGAAGATGCTGCTAAAGAAACCCATCTCTCTCCCAGAGTATTAAAGTGAAAGCACCAAGTGGAGAGGGGAGGAGATCAGGAAAGAGGCAGATAAGAATATCAGAGGGCATTGAAGGGACACAGTTCCTGCTAACTGCATTCTGGACTCCAGTAGGAAGCCTGCCTATCAGGCACTGGGAAAACCTCACCCAAGGATCCCCTCACCTAGTTCACTGGAATCCCCAACACCCCAATGCCAAACTTACACCTCCCCGCACTCTGCAGCCAGCTCCTTGTGCACACTCCAGAGGGTGGCAGTGACAGTGAGCTAGAGTAGACAAGGAGTACACACAGGAATCAAACCAAGATCGTCAAGAAGGGGGAAACCACAATCTTGAGTTGTAGTGCCACCTTCTGGAAAACAAAGCAGAGGTTTCCAGCAGCCAGGCTGGTGTGTTGTAAGATAGTGAGAGGACATACCATCTTAAGAATTCCGCCATGAGAGGGAGCAAGAAGCATGGAGCAGGTGTATCAAAACAAGGTGGGAAGAGGCCCTAGATATAAGCAGGACCAATGAAATGTGCCTTCCGCCTGAAGGCAGCTAGTAAAGACTGGAGGAGGAGACTGCTACTTCATATGAAAAATACAGCAATGCAAAACTCCAAGGAACATGAAGAATCAAGGAAACTGGACATTAACAAAAGATCATCCTCCAGTAATCAAATCCAAAGACATGGAGATCTATAATTTACTGGATAAGAAGTTAAAAGTAGCTGTTTTGAGGAAACTCAATGAGCTACAAGAAAACACAGAAAGATAACTCAACAAAATCAGGAAAACAATACATGAACAAGATGGGAAATTTAACAAAGAGATAGAAATAATAAAAAAGAACCAAACAGAAATTCTGGAGCTTAAGAATTCAGTGAATGAAATGAAAATTGCAACAGAGACCATCAATATCACAATAGACCAAACAGAAGATAGAATCAGTGCGTTAGAAGATAAGAACTTTGAAATAACGCAGTCAGAGGAGAACAAAGAAAAAAAATAACAAAAAAGAGCAAAACAAGCCTAGGTAATCTAAGGGACACCATCAAAAGAACAAATATCAGAATTATTGGAGTTCCAAAAAGAGAAGAGAAGAAAGTTTATTGAAAAAATAATAGCTGAGAACTTCCTGAACCTGGGAAGAGACTTGGACATCCAAGGTAATGAACTTAATAGATCACCCCATTATTTCAATACAAAATGATCCTCTCCAAGACACATTATAATGAAACTTTCAAAAATCAAAGACAAAAAAAGAATCCTAAATCAGCAAGAGAAAAAAATATTTTAACCTACAAAGGAACCCCCATTAAACTATCAACAGATTTCTCAGCAGAAATGTTAGAAGCCATGAGAAAGTAGAATGATATATTCAAAGTGCTGAAAGAAAAAAATTGCCAGCCGAGAATATCTGGCAAAGTCATCCTTCAGAAATAAAAGAGAAATAAAAACTCTCCCATACAAACAAAAGCTGAGTGAGTTCATCACCACTAGAACTGCCTTACAAGAAATGCTGAAAGGAGTTCTTTAAGCTCAAATGAAGAGACACTAATTAGTAACATAAAAACATATGAAAATGTACAACACAATGGTAAAGATAAATATACAGTCAGATCTAGAGAACTGTAATTCTGTAATATGATGATGTGTTAGCTACTTAACTATAATATAAAAGTTAAAGGAAAAGAATATGAAAATAACTACAGCCACTATAATTTTTTTAACAAATACACAATATAAAAATAGGTAAATTGTGACATCAATAACATAAAAGGACAGGGAATAACAGGCTAGTGTTTTTGTATGCACTTGAAGTTAAGTTGCTATCAGCATAAAATAGACTGCTATATCTATAAGATGTCTTATGTGAGCTTCATGGTAACCACAAAGCAAAAACATATAATAAATTTATAGAAGATAAAGAGAAAGGAATCAAAGCATATCAGCAAGGAAAATCACCAATTCACAAAGGTAGGCTGCAAGAGAGGAGAAAAAGGAACAATGGAACTACAAAACAGCAAATTAATAAGATGGCATTAGTAAGTCCTTACATATCAATAATTACTCTTAATGTAAATGGGTTGAATTCTCCAATCAAAAGGCACAAAGTGGCTGGGTGGATTAAAAAACAAGACCTAACTATATGCTTTCTACAAGAGATTCACTTCAGCTTTAAGGAGAAACCAGGCTCAAATGGAAGGGATGGAAAAAGATATTCCATGTGAGTAGAAACCAAAAGAAAGCAATGGTAGCTATACTTATATCAGACAAAATAGACTTTAAGCCAAAAAAAGTAACAAAAGACAAAGAAGGTCATTATATAATGAAAAAAGGATCACCTTATCAAGAAGATATAACCATTATAAATGTATGCACACCCAACATCAGAGCACCTAAATATATTAAGCAAATACTAATAATCTAAAGAGAGAAATAAACAACAACAATAATAGTGGGGGACTTTAATACCCCACTTTCAGCAATGGATAGATCATCCAGAGAGGAAATCAACATGGATACATTGGACTTGAACCATATTTGAACCTGACAGACATATATACAACATTCCATCCAATAGCAGCAGAATACACATTCTTCTCAAGTGCACACAGAACATTCTTCAGCCAGAAAACAAGTCTTAACAAATTTAATGAGATTGAGATTATAAAAATATCTTTTCCAACCACGATGGTATGAAATTAGAAATCAACAACAAGAACAAAGCTGGAAAATTTATAAAGATGGGGAAACTAAACAATACACTCCTGAACAACCAATAGGTTAAAGAAGAAATCAAAAGAGAAATAAAAAAATTCTCAAAACAAATGAAAAGGAAAATGCAGCACATCAAAACATAAGGGATGCTGCAAAAACAGTTCTTAAAGGGAAGTTTATAACAATAAATGTGTATATTAAGAAAAAAGAAAGATCTCAAATAAACAACCTAACTTTACACTTAAAGGAAGTAGAAAAAGAAGAACAAACTAAGCCCAAAGTTACCAGAAGGAAGGAAATAACAAAGATCACAGCAGAAATAAATTAAGTAGAGACCAGGAAAAAAAAAAAAAAAAAGCTTAACAAAACTAAGAGCTGCTTTTTTGAAAGGATAAGCAAAATTGATGAACCTTTAACCTAGACTAACAGAAAAAAAGAGAGAGGACTCAAATAAATAAAATGCAAAAGGAAAGAGGAGACATTAAAAATGACACCACAGAAACACATAGGATTGTAAGAGTCTACTATGAACAATTATACATCAAGTTGGATAGCCTAGAAGAAATTGGATAAATTCCTAGAAACATACAACCTACCAAGACTGAATCATAAAGAAAGAGAAACTCTGAACAGACTAATAATGAGCAAGCAGATTAAATAAGTAATCAAAAATCTCCCAATATAGAAAATCCCAGGACCAGATGGTTTCACTGGCAATTCTACCAAACAGTTAACGAAGAATTAACATCAATTCTTCCCAAGCTCTTTGAAAAACTGAAGAGGCAGGAACACTCCCAAACTCATTTTACAAGGCCAGCATTACCCTGCTAACAAATTGTTAGCCTGATAAAAAGACTACAAGAAAAGAAAACCGTAGGCCAAACTCCCTGATGAATATAGATGCAAAAATTCTCAACAAAATGTTAGCAGACTGAATTCAACAGCACATTAAAAGGATCATACACATAGAGTGATGTCAGCATCATGGCTGAGTGAGCTCTTCTTTTAGACTCCCCACTAAGATACAATGAAAAGGATATTCATAAACCAACAGAGGACAATCACACAACACAATAGACATCTGAGACACCCATGCAGCCATATGTCTGAAGGTGGAGGTGCTGGAACAGGAGGCAGTGGAAGAAGGTAAGGGGGTCTCCTCTCCCTCCCTGGCAGCAACCTAGAATGTGGGATTGTGTGCAGCTCTGAAAAGAGAGTGGGGAGGGGTGGCTTTCTGTGGGAACACCTTTGCTCTCTGAATTGCCTCCCAGCCATGGGAAAGCTCCACACAGAGGAGACTAAGCTATTGCAGGGGTGTCTTCATCAAGTCAGCACCTCAGGAGGGTAGATAGTGATATCAGAGTGAGAACATCCCCGGGATCATGCATGTGAAAGAAAGCGTCCTTCCCCCACACCCAATGCACCAGCTTGACTGGTCAGCCAGAGCGACAGACCCCCACCCAAGCACATGCACATTCGTTAGTAAAGCAGCAGCTGTGAGTGGGCAATCAGAGATGGGCCCTGTAAGCATAGACTCCAAAGATGCCAGAGATCATGGTGGGCTCAGAATACACAGCTCCTGCCCCCACCCAGTAGCAGGAGGTGAAATCTGTGACCAGATACTATCAATATGCAAAGGCACAAATCCACCCCATCAAATAATATGGGGAGGTATATTAATACTCCAGACCAGAAGGAAAATGGCAAGCACCCAGAATCAATACTGAAGGCACAGAAATTTACAATCTAAATGACAGAGAATTCAAAATGACTATTATTAAAAAACTCAACAAGATACAAGAAAATTCAGAAAGACAGTTGAATGAAATCAGGAATAAAATTAATGAACAGAGGCAATTATTCACAAAAGAGTTTGAAACTATAAAGAAAAACGAATCAGAAATGTCGGCAATGAAAAACACAATGAATGAGGTAAAGAAAAATCTGGAGTCCTTAAATAACAGAGCTGGTATTCTGGAAGGTAGAAATATAGACATGCTTCAGGTGGAGGAGGAAAGAGAACTAAGACTAAAAAGAAATAAAGAAGTTCTCCAAGAAATATCCGACTCAATTAGGAAATGCAACATAAGGATTATAGATATTCAAGAGGGAGAAGGGAGGGAGAAAGGAGCAGAGAGCTTGTTCAAAGAAATACTAGCTGAGAAATTCACAAACCTGGAAAAGGAGCTGGAATTACAAGTAAAAGAAGCTAGTTATCATTCCTAATTATATCAATGTAAAAAGACTTTCTCCAATGCATATAGTACTAAAACTGAAAAAGTAAGTGAAAAAGAAAAAATATTAAATGCAGTGAAGCAGAAGAAAATAACATACAAAGGAACCCCTATCAAGACTTTCAGTGGATTTCTCAGCAGAATCCTTACAGTCTATGAGAGAGTGGAATGATATACTCAAAATACTGAAAGACTTTCAGCCAAGAATACTGTATATAACAAAAATATCCTTCAGAAATGATGGAGAAATAAAAGCTTTTCCAGATAAACAAAAGCTGAGGAAGTTCATCGTCACAAGACCACCCCCCCACCCGCCGCCAACAAGAAATGATCTAGAAGGCCCTTATACCTGAAAAAAAAGAAAAGAGAAAGTGTTTACAAAGCCTTGAGCAAGGAGATAAATAGGCAGACAAAATCAGAAAATTGCAGTTCTCTATCAGAACAGGCTAGCAAACACTAAATTCTAACATTAAAGATAAAGGGAAGGAAAACATAAAAAATAACCATAATCTCGGAAGTGACATCAGCGTCATGGCAGAGTGAGCTTTCCCAGGACTCTCTCCCCTCCAACATACAACAAAAAGGAGCAACCATATTCCAACAAAAAATATCCTAATAGCACAGGAATCCTTGGAGACCCACAGCAGCCAAATGATGGAGGGCGGAGAGGCTGGAGCCCCCTCAGAAGAGCTGGAAGAGGGTAAGAGAGAACTCCACTCCCTCCCCTAAAGACTGGGATTGCTGCTGCAGACGGCTGCATGAGGGAAGGAGTGGGGGAGAGGTCAGGCATCCACAGGATCATCCAGAACTCCCTAGCGCCCTTGCAGCCTAGAGAGAAGCCCTCTAATGGGGTGAAAGCTTTCCCGTGGGGTGACCTTATCAAGCCAAGACCCCAGGAGACCAGGTAGTGAGAGCTGATGGGGAAACCGGGGTCAGCAAGCAAGAGAAAGTGCCCCCCCAACCCATGCTGTGCCTCGCCATCTCGGCTGAAGGTGGAGGGCTCAGAATATGTGGCTCTCTATCCCCATCTAGTGGCAATAGGCTGTAACTGCAACTGAATAATATCACAATGGGCAAGACCCACAGTTCCAGCATCTGGCAATTCATCAAATCTCCAGACCAGAGGGGAAACAATAAATACCCAGAATTATGTCCTGAAGACTCAGAAATAAGTAAACTAAATGACAATGAATTCAGAATAGCTATCATCAAAAAACTCAATGAGGTAAAAGAAAACATAGAGAAATAATTCAATGAGTTCTGGAGCTACTTCACAAAAGAGATTGAAACTATAAAGAAGAATTGATCAGAAATACTAGAGATGAAAAATACAGTGGAAGAGATAAAACAAAATATGGATTCCCTGAATGCTCGTGTGGACACCATAGAGGAGCAAATCAGCATAATCGAAGATAGACATGTTAAATGGCTCCAGAGAGAGGAGGAGAGAGAATTAAGACTAAAAAGAAATGAAGAAAATCTCCGAGAAATAGCTGACTCAATGAGGAAATGCAACATAAGAATTATAGGTACCCCAAAAGGTGAAGAGAAGGATAATGGAGCAGAAAGCCTGCTCAAAGAAATAATAACAGAGAACTTCCCAAATCTAGGGAATGAGAGAGAAATGTGTGTGGAGGAAGCTTCCAGATCTTGTAGATTTGTCAATGGAAAAAGACCTACTACAAAGCATATAGTAGTAAAGCTGGAAAAAATGAATGACAAAGAAAGACTACTCAGGGCAGCAAGGCAGAAGAAAATAACCTACAAAGGAACCCCTATCAGACTTTCAGTGGATTTCTCTGCAGAAACCTTACAAGCTAGGAGGAAATGGAATGACGTATTCAAAACTTTAAAAGATAAAAATCTTTGGCCAAGAATACTCTATCCAGCAAAAATATCCTTCAGATATGAGGGAGAAATTAAATCTTTCCCAGACAAACAAAAGCTAAGGGACTTCATAGCCATGAGACACCCCCCCCCATACAAGAAATCCTCAAGACGGCTCTCATACCTGAAAAAAGAAAAAACGGGAGAAAGGGGTCACAAAACACAGACTAAGGAGACAGATAGAATCAGAATAGAATAGCAAATATTCAACTATAGCATTAGGATAAAGGGAAGGAAAACACCAAAAACAAAGACAATCTTGTCACTTTAACCACAAACTCACAACACAAGTTTGAATGAGATATTAAAATTATAACTTAAAAGGGGAGGAGGAAAAGGATTGAATCAGTTTAGACTAAGGAAATAAGAGGCCATCAGAAAATGGACTATGCTATACACAAGATTCTGAATACAAACTTCAGGGTAGCCACTAAACTAAAAAGCAGAACAGAGACACAAAAAATAAATAAGAAAAAAACTAAGAAACTGCAGAAGTCAATGAGTAGACCAAAACACACAGGACGAGAAACAAAGGAAATGCAGGAAAATGGGAAGACACGTAACAGAATGACAGCATTATGCCCTCATACATCAATAATCACCCTCAATATAAATGGTTTGAACTCTCCAATAAAAAGACACAGAATGGCAAGATGGATTAAAGAACAAGATCCAACAATTTGTTGCCTCCAGGAAACACACCTCAGCTCCAACGAGAAATGCAGGCTCAGAGTGAAGGGGTGGAAGACGATACTCCAAGCTAATGACAAACAAAAGAAAGCAAGTATTGCAATACTTATATCAAACAAAGTAGATTTCAAGATAAGGCAGGTAAAGAGAGAGAAAGAGGGGCAGTATATAATGATCAAAGAGACACTGCATCAAGAAGAAATAGCACTTATAAATATCTATGCACCCAACATAGGAGCACCAAAGTTCATAAAGCAACTATTAACAAACCTAAAGGAAGATATTAAAAATAACACAATAATAGTAGGGGACCTCAACAGCCCACTCACATCATTGGACAGATCATCCAGACAGAAAATCAACAAGGAAACAGTGGAATTAAACAAAAAGGTAAAACAGTTGGACTTAATAGATATATATAGAACACTCCATCTAAAAACAGCAGAATACACATTCTTCTCAAGTGCACATGGAACATTCTCAAGCATAGACCATATGTTGGGAAACAAGACAAGCCTCTATACATTTAAAAAAATTGAAATAATAACAAGGATCTTCTCTGATCTTAATGCTATGAAGCTAGAAATTAATTACAAGAAAAAAGCTGGGAAAGTGACAAAGATGTGGAGACTAAACAATATGCTATTGAACAAGCAATGGATCACTGAAGAAATTAAAGACGAAATCAAAACATATCTGGAGACAAATGAAAATGATAACATGCCATACCAACTCATATGGGATACAGCAAAAGCTGTATTAAGAGGGAAATTCATTGCAATACAGGCACACCTTAACAAACAAGAAAAATCCCAAATAAGCAATCTCAAATTACACCTAACTGAATTAGAGAAAGAAGAACAAATAAAGCACAAAATCAGCAGAAGGAGAGAAATAATAAAAATCAGAGCAGAAATAAATGCTATTGAAACAAAAAAGGCAGTAGAAAGGATCAATGAAACAAAGAGCTGGTTCTTTGAGAAGATAAATAAAATTGACAAACCCCTAGCCAGACTTACAAAGAAAAAAAGAGAGAAAGCTCAAGTAAACAAAATCAGAAATGAAAGAGGAGAAATAACAACAGACTCCACAGAAATATAATGGATTATAAGAGAATACTACGAAAAACTATATGCCAACAAAATGGATAACCTAGAGGAAATGGATAAATTCTTAGACTCTTACAATCTCCCAAAGCTAAGTCAAGAAGAAGCAGACAATCTGAACAGATCAATCACAAGGAAAGAGATTGAAACAGCAATAGAAAGCATCCCAAAGAATAAAACCCCAGGATCAGACGGCTTTCCTCAGGAATCCTACCAAACTTTCAGAGAGGATTTAATACCTATACTTTTCAAGCTATTCAAAAAAAGTAGGGCAGATGGAACAATTCCTAACACATTCTACAAGGCCAACATCACTCTGGTACCAAAGCCTGACCAGGACAGCACAAAGAAGGAGAACTACAGGCTAAGACTGCTGATGAACATAGATGCAAAAATTATGAACAAAATTTTGGCAACCCAAATTCAGCAATACATCAAAAAGATCATACATCATGATCAAGTGGGATTCATACCAGGGACACAGGGATGGTTCAACATCTGCAAATCAATCAATGTGATACACCACATCGACAAATTGAGGAATAAAAACCACATGATCATCTCAATAGATGCAGAGAAAGCATTTGACAAGATCCAACAGCCATTTATGATAAAAACTCTCAACAAAATGGGCATAGAAGAAAAGTACCTCAACATAATAAAGACCATATATGACAAACCCACAGCCAACATCATACTCAATGGGCAAAAACTGAGTGCCATCCCCCTGAGAACAGGAACGAGATGAGGATGCCCTCTATCACCACTCTTATTCAACATAGTACTGGAGGTTTTGGCCAGAGCAATTAGGCAAGAAAAAGAAATAAAGGGTATCCAAATTAACAATGAAGAAGTGAAACTCACTGTCTGCAGATGACATGATTCTATATATAGAAAACCCTAAAGAATTCATTGGAAAACTATTAGAAATAATCAACAACTGTAGCAAAGTTTCAGGATACAAAATAAACTTACAAAAATCGTTGCATTTCTATACTTTAATAATGAACTAACAGAAAGAGGACTCAAGAATACAATCCCATTTACAGTCGCAACAAGAAGAATAAAATACCTAGGAATAAATTTAACCAAGGAGGTGAAAGACCTATACAATGAAAAATGTAATACATTATTGAAAGAAATTGATGATGACATAAAGAAATGGAAAGGTATTCCATGCACATGGATTGGAAAAATAAACATAGTTAAAATGTCCAGACAACCTAAAGCAATCTACAGATTCAATGCAATCCCAATCAGAATCTAATGACGTTCTTCATGGAAATAGAACAAAGAATCCTAAAATTCATACGGGGCAACAACAGACCCCGAATAGCTAAAGCAATCCTGAGAAAAAAGAACAAAGCTGGAGGTATCACACTCCCTGACTTCAAAATATACTACAAAGCTATAGTAATCAAAACAGCATGGTACTGGGACAAAAACAGACACACAGATCAATGGAACAGAATCGAGAGCCAAGAAATAAACCCACACATCTATGGACAATTAATTTTCGACAAGGGAGCCAAGACCATACAGTGGAGAAGGGAGAGTCTCTTCAACAAATAGAGTTGGGAAAACTGGACAGCCACATGCAAAAGAATGAAGTTAGACCATTACCTTACACCATGCACAAAAGTCAACTCAAAATGGATTAAAGACTTGAATGTAAGACCTGAAACCATGAAAATTCTAGAAGAAAACATAGGCAGTAGGCTCTTTGAAATCAGTCTTAGCAGCTTGTTTTCAAGCACCAGTCTGACTGGGCAAGGGAAACAGTAGAAAAAAATAAACAAACAGGACTACAGCAAACTAAAAACTTCTGAACAGCAAAGGAAACCATCAACAAAATGAAAAGACAACTGGGAGATATTTGCAAACTATATATTGATAAGGGGTTAATATCTAAAATATATTTAAAAACTCATACATCTCAACAATAAAAAAACTAACAACCCAATTTAAACATGGGCAAAAGATCTGATTAGACATGTTTCCAAAGAAGATATACAGATGGCTAACCTGTACATGAAAAGATGTTCAACATCACTAATTATTAGGGAAATGCAAATCAAAACCAAAATGAGATATCACCTCAAGTCTGTCAGAATGGCTATAATTAACAAGACAGGAAATAACAAGTGTCAGAGAGGATGTGGAGAGAAGGGAACTCTCATATACTGCTGGTGGGAGTGCAAACTGGTGCAGCCACTATAGAAAACAGTATGGAGATTCTTCAAAGAATTAAGAATAGAACTACCATATGATACAGCTATTCCACTGCTGAGTATTTATCCAAAGAACATGAAAACATGAATGCATAAAGATATATGCACCCTTGTGTTTATTGCAGCATTATTCACAATAGCCAAGACTTGGAAACAACCTAGGTACCCCCCAAGGGATGAATGGATCAAGAAGATGTGGTCAAGAAGTCAAATACCATATGATCTCACTCATAAGTAGAAGATAAAAACAACAAACAAACACACAGAGACAGAGACTGGATTTGTGGTTACCAGAGGGGAAGGGGGTAAGGAAGAGGGTGAAAGGGGCATTTAGGCTCACGTGTGGTGATGGGTTGTAATTAGTCTTTGGGTGGTGAATGTGATGTAACCTACACAGAATTCGAAATATAATGGTGTACACCTGAAATTTATATAATGTTATAAACCAATGTTACCTCAATTAAAAAATAAAAATAGAACTAACATATAATCTAGTAATCCCGCTTCTGGGTATATTTATCCAAAGGAAATGAAAACAGAATCTCGAAAAGATAGCTGCACTCCCAAGTTCACTGCAGCCTTATTCACAACAGCCAAGACATGGAAACAACACAAATGTCTGTCAACAGATGAACAGGTAAAGAAGTTGTGGTGTATATATACACACACATAATGGAATATTACTCAGCCCTGATAAAGGACATTCTGCCATTTGTGACAACATGGATGGACCTTGAGTACATTATGCTAAGTGAGATAAGTCAGAGAGAAAAAGACAAATGCTGTATGATATCACTTACATGTGGAATCTAAAAAGCTGAAGTTGTAGAAACTAAGAGTAGAATGCTAGTTACCATGGGATGGGAGATGGGGAGATTGAGGAGATGTTGGTGAAAGTGTACAAACTTGCAGTTGGAAGATGAATAAGTCCTGGACATCTAATGCACAGCACTGTGATTATAGTCAACAATACTGGATTACCATAGTCCCCCCTTATCCACAGGGATACGTTCCAAGACCCCCAGTGGATGTCTGAAACCACGGATAGCACTGAACGCTATACCGTGATGATTGATCTGATAATGAAGTCTGCTACTGACTAACAGCGGGTAGCATATACAGTGTGGATCCACTGGACAAAGGGATGGTTCACTTCCCAGGCAGGACAGAGCAGGACGGTGGGAGATTTCAACAGCTACTCAGAACAGGGTGCAATTTAAAACCCACAAATTGTTTATTTGGGGAATTTTCCATTTAATATTTTTGGATGCAGTTGACCATGGGTAATTGAAACCTCAGAAAGCAAAACCACGGATAAGGGGGGGCCTACTGTATATACTTCAAAGTTGCTAAAAGACTAGATCTTAAATATTCCTGCCACAAAATGAAATAATAATTATGTGATGTGACAGAGGTGTTAGCCAACGCGATAGTGGTAATTATATTGCAATATATGAATGTAACAAATCAAAAGAAAAGAGAGAGTAAAAACTATAAAACTCAGGAAAAAGCATAGGAGTAAATCTTCATGACTTCAGATTTGGCAAAGTTTTCTTAGCTATAAGACCTAAAGTACAGTAACAGAAGAAAAAATGGGTAAGTTGGACTTCATCAAAATTAAACACTTTTGCACTTCAAAAGACACCATTAAGAAAGTGAAAAGACAACCCACTGAATGGGGAAAAAAAATTGCAAATCTTGTATCTGATTAGAGAATTGTACCTAGAATATATAAAGAACTCTTACAACTCAATAACAAGAAGACAAATAAGCCAGTTTTAAATGGGCAGAGGATTTGAATATTGAGGATGGATATTTCTGCAAAGAAGATATATAAATGGCCAGCAAGCACATGAAAAGATGTTCAACATCCTTAGCCATTAAGAAAATGAGCATCAAAACCACAATGAGATACCACTTCACACCCACTAGGATGTTGTTATTGACAATGTGGAAAAATTGGAACCCTCATACACTGTGGGTGGGAATGCAAAATGGTGCAACCACTTTGGAAAACAGTCTGACGACTCTTCAAAATATTAAACATAAAGTTACTATTTGATCCAGCAATTTCACTCCAAGGTATACACAACAATAGAAATGAAAACATATGTTCACACAAAAATGTGTACACAAGTATTCCTGGCAGTGTTATTCGTAGTAGCCAAAAACTGAAGGAAAAAAACCCTACTGGCTGTCAACTAATGTATGGATAAATAAAAAGTGGTATATCCATACCATGAAATGCTCTTCAGCAATAAAAAGGAATGAAGTATCAATAGATGTTAAAACATGGATGAAACTTGAAAACTTTGTAAGTGAAAGAAATTATTCACAGAAGACCACATAATTTTATGATTGTGTTTTTATTAAATGTCCAGAATAAACAAATCCATAGAGACAAAAAGTAAATTAGTGCAGTACAAACTTCCGGTCACAAAATAAATAATTCTCGGGGATGCGACGTGCAGCCTAGTTAACAATACTATATCGTATATTTGCAAGTTGCTAAGAGAGTAGATCTTAAAAGTTCTCATCACAAGAAAACAATTTGTAACTGTGTATAGTGATGGATGTTAACTAGACTTATTGTGGTGATCATTTTGTGTATACAAATATCAAATCATTATATTGTTCACCTGAAACTAATAAAAAGTTATATGTCAATTATATCTCAACTACAAAAATAAATAAGTGGGATTCATATGCAACCATATTTTTAAAATTAAAAAAAATAAAATAGAAAGTAGATGAGTGGTTGGGGCAGGGCCTCAGAGAGATGGGAGGTTTGGAGGGAAATGGCCAAAGGGCATGGATTTCTTTTTGGAGTGATGAGAATGCTCTGAAATTGACTATGGCGATGATTGCACAACTCTGTGAATATACAAAAAAGATCACTGAATTGTACCTTTAAATATGTGAATTGTATGGTGTATGAATTATATTTCAATAAAGTGGTTGTGAAGAAGAGGAGGAGGAGGAGGGGAGGGAAGCAGGAGAGAGAGAGGAAGATTCCTGCCCATTCCAGACCTTCTAAAACTAAAGACAATTAGGGTACGCCCCGGGCTCAGATTTTCCTTCCCTGACTTTGTGGGTAGAGGAGGAGCATGGTTGCTGGTATAATTAGCCTCCCACCAGCGCCCCAGGGCTCCAGCCACACTTGCCCTCTGGGTAGTAGCGTCTGGGAGTGGCAAAGGGAACAAGGACGGTAATGCCATTGCCTCTGTCACTCAGGGGGCATGATGCTACTTTGGGCTCCAATAGTATGAATTACTTTTGATAGAGCATGAGATTTATCTCCCCTTGACCAGAGATGGATCTAAGACAGTTCTGTGGACAGAAATTCTTAATCCTAGCTTCAGGACTACGTTACTATAGGTATAAACAGCCACATTTCCATTTCCCACGAGATGGCAGTGTTGTCACACTCGAATTCTGTCACACGGCCCTGTTCTCCTCCCTCAGAAAGAACAGGAGACATCAACGAAATGGATTCTAGTTTTCCGGCCTCTGAAATCACATAGGCCTGAGTTTTACTTGAATAAATGATTATAAAATAACTATTAAACTGTTAATTAAAAGGGAAAGAATTACGATTATTTAAAATTAAACAACTCTTCTTTATTAAACCTCCTTACTAAAAATGTATTGTGGAAAAAATATTCCTTTCAAGCAGGAAAGTAAAGATTTCATTTGATATTGTTTTTAGCCCACATTGACCCCACGCAAATTGGAGCTACCCTGTGTCCCTTGACACCTTCTCTCCCTGAAGTGGAAGGATCCCTCAATGAGCTCGTTTAGCCCAGGGCTAAACAGCAAAGTTGCTGAGAGGCGGGGGCTCTGGGGCCCACAGATCCGCACTTGAATTCTGGCCCCGCCACCTGCTAGCTGAGCGATTTTCACCTCTGCATGCTTGATTTTTTCATCTGTAGGAAAGAGAATAGTTCTTCCCTCACTGAGTGTTGTGGGGAGTAAAGGAGTACTTAGAACAGTGCCTGGCAGATAGTACGCGCTCAATAAATGATAGTCATTTACTCAATGGTTCTCAGCTCTGGGTGCTCACTGGCACCCCCTGGGGAACTTTTTAAGTCATTAATCCCCAACGCAAATCAAAACCACAATGAGATATCGCCTCACATCCATTAGCATGGTTGTTATCAAACAACAAACAGAAAATAGCGAGTGCTGCCAAGAAATTCAGAGAAACTGGAACCCTTATGCGTTGTTAGTGGGAACGTGAGACGATACAGCTGCTATGGAAAACAGTGTGGCAGGTCCTGCTAAGTCAGACAGGGAATTACCGTATGATCCAGCAATTCCACTTCTAGGTATATATGCCCAAGAATTGAAAACAAGGACTCAAAGAGAGATTTGTACACCTATCTTCACAGCAGAATTGTTCACAATAGCCAAAAGATGGAAACAATCCCAATATCCAGTGACAGATAAATGGATAAACAAATGTGGTATATACACATAATTAAATATTATTCAGCCTTAAAATGGAAGGAAATTCTGACCCATGCTGCAACATTGGATGAACCGCGAAGACATTATGCTACGTGAAATAAGCCAGACACTAAAGGGCAAATATTGTACGATTCCACTCATATGAGGCACTTAGAGTCAAATTCATAGAGATGGAAGGAACAGTGGTTGTCAGGGTCTGGGGGCAAGAAGGAGTGTGCAACTGTTGTTTAATGAGACAGAGATTCAGCTTTGCAAGATCAGAAGAATTCAAGAGATGCATAGTGGTGATGTCTGTACCACAGTGAGAATGTACTTAATGCCATGGAACTACACACTTAAAAGTGGTTAAAAGGGGGCCTGCCATGGCAAAGCGGATAAGTTCACTCACTCTGCTGTGGTGGCCAAGGGGTCACCGGTTCGGATCCCGGCGCTGCTCATCAAGCCATGCTGTGATGGTGTCCTACGTAGGAAATGGGGGAAGATGGGCGAAGATGTCAGCTCAGCGATAATCTTCTTCAGCAAAAATAAGAGGATTGGTGGCTGGTGTTAGCTCAGGGCTAATCTCCCTAAAAAAAAACGTTAAAATGTAAATTTAGTGTTATGTATATTTCACCACAATTTTTTAAAGTCTTTCTCTTTTCAAAAACATTTTAAAGAGAAATTACCAGAACAACAGAAATCCCAGTTTCTGGGGTATAGTCTAGGCATTAATATCTTATAAAAACTGCCCTGGGAATTCGAAAAGTCCTCGAGTGGGTGGGTCATTCGGTCATTCGGAGAAGAAGCCGGGAAGGGAAAGCAGCGGAGAGAATCTCAGGATGCTGGGACTCTCAGGGCGACTCCTTTCTGCCCTCTGCCGGCCCAGCTCGGACTCCGAACCCTCCAGCCTCCCCGTGCTCAGCCGCTAGGATCCGGGAGGCTGAGGGGTGCTCTGGGTGAGTACAGGAGTCACCAGAATTCAAAGCTGGGTAGTGGCTTTGGGACCACCATGTGATGACAGCTTCCATTAGGACTGAAATCTGGAAATAAGCCCATTCGTAGGCCCCGACTGCCCCACGGCAAGTACTACCCTGAATAAAAGCCAGCAGTGACCTTCTGAGGGGCACTCCAGCCTCAAGAGTATGTATTTCAGCCGAGAGCTTTCATCCATCCAGCATGCCTGTCTGAGCTGGCCTGGGCCCCACATGGACATGACGCCCCTCCCAGGGCTCATCCTCTTGGTGTCTAAGCCCCAGAACCATAAACTGACCTAGTGGCCTCCTGGGACCCTGAAGAAGAGAGCTTAGCCTTGGGTCAGGGTGCCATTTCCCAGCTAGGACTGCAGTTGCCCCGAGCAAGGCCCAAGGGGCGCAGCGCTGTGGGAGGAACCTTTCTCTTCTTCGGAGCTGCCCCTCTGGGCGAGGTGGGCTGGGCCTGGGGACTGCAGAAGTGGCCTGCGGGGTGGTGGAACGAGTGGACAGACTCGAAAAAAATGCCGATAATTTAAGGGTGAGAGGGCTATGGAAGGGCCATCCTGGGAGCTGGGAGGGAGGCCCAACCCCCACCTCTTGCCCCCAGGGGTCTCTGCCCAGCCTGCCCTTCCTCCTGCCGCACCAGCCAGGTCAGACATGAAGCTGGTACGCAGAGTTGAAAGTGTCCCCCAGATCCACTATGCTGTACATGCGCAGACACGAGCATACCCACACACACTCACTCTCCCATGTGTAAACAGGCGCATATATGCACAGACGCAGACGCACAACACCATCGGGCAGCTACATTATTAAAATGTGCATTGACAACATACTAAGGGGGAGTGGGGGCAGCCCCTGTGAAACTGTTCAAAACTCACTCTGATGAACTGCCCTGTTTTCCTTTTGGAACAACAAGGATGTCACAACTCCACAGAAACACCCCAAACAGGAGCCAGCGGAGTCGGGGGACGCCTGTACCAAATGCCCTGTCGGGATCCGTCCAGGCCCAGGCTATTACTAGTGTGTAAACACCGAGGGCTAGAATCACCAGGAGGCAGAGGAGAAGAGAACCAATTAGATAAACCTTCGTGCTTACAGCCCCATTAGTTAAATGATCACTTTACTGTGCCCAAAGCGAGCCATAAGACTAATCCACGTGTGACCGGCTTTATGGGGGCTGTGGGCTCTTTACAAGCTTCCTCTGCTCGCAAGTGTCAAATTGGAGCTGTATTGATAGATAAAAGAAAAATCGAGCTGCTGTGATGGCAGCCTTTCCCTTCGATATCTTTATACTGTGCTATAAAAGCCTATTATACTTAATTTAAAGAGTGAAAATTGTTGACATCTCTTTCAATTGCTAATCTTTAGGAAACAATGAGTGGAATATTATTTGAAATGAATAACTACTCAGTTTATTGGAGAGTAGTAAAAATCTAATAGTTGGCAAAACAATATGGTGTTTACTCTTCAAGATAGTCGGGTTTATTAGCTTAAGCACCAAGCGGGCGAGAGTCAGCTCAGCCCTTGTCTTCCCGGGGTTTACTCAGCTTGTGGCACCTGAGGTTTTGTTTGTTGTTGTTGTTGTTACCTTTTTCTTTTTTTTCTTTCTTTCTCCCCTCCCTCCCACTCCAAAAAGGATCAAAGGCAACACTTTTAAAGAACTTATTCTCGAATGTGGCGTATATTGATTTAACTGAAAAATATCCTTCAAGGGAAAAGAATGTTTGTCGGACGCTAAATTCTTAGAAGTCATAATTTCCCAAAGTGAGAGATTTCAGGTCTGGAAGCTAAAGTTCAGACACTTGACCAGGTCTGGGAGCAAGTCTGATGGGTTTGTGTGTCCAGGCAGCCCACGTGCACGCACGCACACACACAAACAGACACAAATACACACACATTCTCACACGCACACCTACGGCAGGATTGGGAGAACCGAGGCTGGCTCAGGGCCCTGTGCTACCTTGTCACCACACTTAGCAGCCACGTCCTCTGCTTGTCTGCTCCACTCGCCCGGGAGCTCCGGGAGGCAAGGACTGGGTCTCATTCAGCTGTGTCCTGGCAGCCTGCGAGTGCTTGGAAGACAGGCATTTCATAAACACTTGTGGAATGAGGTGGTAAATGAGTCCACCTCGAACCAGAGAAATCATTTTTATTATAACATTTTGAGAACAGACTTTTTGTGCTAATGGCACCTGATTCTTTCTTCTTTAGGCCTCAGCTTGGTTCCCACCCCAGGAGTCCTCTGTGCGTCTTCTTCAGGGAGGACCTCTGTGCGGCGGTGGGAAGTTCACACCTGTCTGTCTATTTCTACAGAACTGTTTTCATTGTCGTGTGCTTATTTATAGCAACCCTCAAATGTCCAAATCAGGGTGAACAGCTGGGCGGTTCATTCACTAGACCCTGACCATGCTTTTGTCAACTGTGATCGCTCGTCTGTTTACAGAAATAAAGCTCTTTCGCCTTCATCAGCCCTCAGTAAATGATGATGTGTGATTTCTTTCACTTTGGGGCCTTCGGCTCCTGGTTTTCACACCACAGGGTCAGGGATCAAGGCCTAGGCCCATAGTTCCCCACCGTGACCGTATAAATTTGCCTGCACAGCAGCCCTGGGGAAGGGCCCCAGGAAACCACATTTTTAACAAGCGCACTGCGAAACTGCAAGTGCTCAAAATGACTTCATCCTAACAGAGACCACTTTTCTCCAGCAACACCATAAGCGGAAGCAGAATTCATGAGTATGCTGTTAAGCTCCACTTTGGGTTCTGAATTCGCTGAGGGCAAGTCTAGGGCCCAAGGAAGGTTCTGGAGCCTCGAGGTGCAGCACAAAACAGGACCCTAAATATTGGCTGCCATGCTTTCCATTGGCCCATCCCATCCTGGAATCAGGAACCAAAACCCCACCACTAGCTTCAGCCGAGGGGCCACGCAGGTGGCGGGGCCAGCGTCTCCTCTCTGCTCGCAGTGCTGCTGTGGGATTGTGGAACAGCAAAGAGGAATCAGCCCCGAGTTCAAAAGGCGAAGAGGCCTCCCGAGCAAGCCCCTGCCGCTGGGCCTGCAGATCACTCATGCCAAGAAACGCTGCTTATCTCCTGAACTTTCAGCCTGCTAATTCCAACCAAAGTACATATCGCTTAGCTTTAGGCAATAAAAAGAAAAAAATTATGTTTATCTGCTGTGGCCAAATCCAGTCTCTCCCAGATGACTCTTCTGTGGGACTATTTCCTTGTTCTCCGTGTTCCAGTTTCTGCAGTCAAGGCCAGCCAAAGATCAAGGCTCGCCCAGTGGCCTGAGAACTTGGCCTCATCAACGAGGTCAGTCAGAAGGCCCTGCACCCAGTTACCCAACAGGCTCTATTCAGGGTCACTGCCAAGGTCAGGAGCACTTATGCAGAAAAGCATTGGCTCTCAGGCTCTCTGTTCCATAAATAATGGGCTGCTGGTCAACTGGGATTCAGAAGGCATTGGAGATATCTAAGTAAATCCCTTTTTTAGGCCAGGTTAGACCTCTAGGAGCTCCAGGAGGACTAATGCCTAAAGAAGCCACCACCTGACTCTGGGCGGTACCCGAGCCCCAAGGGTGGCCAGAGACAGGCCGGGGGGGCAAGAGACATGAAGCCCAGCCCTGCCGCTACCTGCTTTACCTGCCAATGGTCCCCGTGTCTGGTTAGCAGCACTGTCGGGGAAGGGAAATGTATTGGTGGCAACTATCAGATGTCGCTTCTTCTCAGAGGCCTCTGAGAGACAGGACCAGGTGAAAGATGAGCCAGACACATGCACCAGAGTGGCTCTGAGCCCACAGTCTTGGCCCCAGCCCTGGCTCTCTTTGGTTTTGCAGTTGACAAAGGCTCAAATCCTCTGGTGGATATGTGGGAATGGTGAGGTGGGGATGGGGGTGCCCCACTAGTCATTTCTTAGGGCAGCAGCCCCAGAGAAGCATCCTGAGAGGAGCAAGGCCCTCAGGGCTCCACTGCGCCAGCGCCAACCCACTCCGCTCAGCCCTTGCGCCACCACCACACCTGTCAAGAGCAGAAAAGGTTTCTACTGCCCATTCTGTGAAGGGCACCTCCTTGCTAGGACTGAGCTGCCCAGATGCAGGCTGCATCCAGAGATCTCCCCTCTAGCAGGACACCTGTTAAGAGTATGTTTGCGTGCCCGTTGCCCCCACTGCAGCTTGGTTTGACAGTTTTATTTCTCCCAGAGGCAGTGTAATTTGCCACATGTGACACTGTTCCTACAGAAAGCAGAGGCCCCATAGGAGCTTCTAGAAAAATGCTGCTCTCACAAGCGCCAGAAATGGCAGCCTTTAAAGACACCCAGCGTTCAGCACTGAAGAGCTGGAGGACAGAGCAGGTGACGTGCTGGAGGGATGTCTCTGGTTTACTTGCACTTGCTCCTGGGCAGCAGGCAGTCCCGGCGTGGAGGCAAGAGCCACAGGTGTGCACTGCAATTGGAAGGGAAGGGAGGGGAGAGCCCATGCAGATTTTTTTGGACGCGTCTTCTATATCTCACTGTCTCCTCACTCAGCAGGCAGCAGCATCCACATGCAGCACTGATTCTGCCAGAGCATTAATGATGCTGTAAAATAATAAGGCTTGAGACCGCCCGCACGAGGGTGAGCACTTGATAAAAGGGAGATTTACAGCCACATCCATCAATTTAATTATCTTTTACTAGGGTTTAAACTTAGTGGTAACACTAATCTCTATTTAGTACGGTTTACGGGATCTATGGACACTTTACAATCTTCCTCTATTCCCAAGTGTCAAATTATGGCAATATTGATAAAACAGTGGAGTAAACGGGAGGTGAGACAACCCCAGAACCAGCTAATATGCTTTTTACTGCACTGTAAAAGCCTATTACTCTCTGATTTCAAATGAAAATTTGTGGCCAATAATCTGGGTTGATAATGTTTCGGAAGCAATCTACAGATAATAAAAGTTGCCTCTTAGCCTTCTTCGTCACCCCCCACCCCAGCCCCAACCCCGAGCCCAGCCTCCTGCATGGACTTGACCATAAAAGCCAGTGCCTCAGGGGCCCAGATGGAACCCGCCGGCTCGGCCGATCGGCAGCCTCCTCCGGGCCGGCCTGCGGGGAGCCTGCCCGCCACCTGCATGGGCCGCCTGCAAGCAGCCAGTTTTCAGAGGCCTTTGTAGGAGTGCATGCTCCACACTTTTCAGGGGAAAGGAAGAAGGAGCAGCCCAGACCTTTGGTCCCTGAAAACTGCCTCCTGGAACGTCTCTAGCCAACTGTGTAGCTATATTGAAGGGATCTGTGGGCCAATATTGTGCTTTTGAGCCCAACACCCCCAGAAGGTACCGTTGCCCTCTCTGAAGTAGCTGTTTCTTTCTAATCCACTCCCTTCTGCGGTCAGGCCGATCCCTCTTCCCCGATGCCCTTTGCGTGGTGTTCAATCTGGGTGTTCTCTTTCTAGAACATGGCGTCAAACCTTTGGTACTTCCCGACTTACTTGGAACTGAGACCCGGGCCTTCCGAGGCAAGCACGCCACTGTTTTCAAACCGAGGCTCCCTGTAGAGCAGAGGGTACTCATCAGAGAACTTTGCTGGTTCTGGATGGAAAGGGGAGATGGTCTGTGCCCCTTTCTCAGCCCCTACAACCTCCTCAGGGCCCTGAATCATTCAAAGCCCCCAGGACTGGCTCAGCCCGCACTGCCTCAAACTCCGGGCAGGCTGCCTCCATCCCACATGGTGCTTTTGTCTCTTTAGAGGAAGGCACTCCTTTCTCCAGGTGACTTCAGTCCTGTGCCCCACGCACACCTTCATCGTCAGGGCTGAGCTGTGGCAGAAGCTGAGGCTCAGCCCTAGCGGAAGCACTGGCTCCGGGCTCTAGACGTGAGTTTCCCAGTGTCAAGTCCGGCTTAAAGTCTGTGCTCCAGAAGCCCCTCTCCAGGCAACTTGCTCCCTGGTTCTACTTCTCTATCTGCATCACAATCTGGAAGGAAATGGTGGCTGGGGACACAGGGACAGAGTGTTTGGGGAGAGAGGGAGACGTCCCCCACCCCTCCAGGGCACAGCGATCCCACCAGCCAGGCTGCTGAGGACGGTCCGGTGCAGTGAGATGGCTCAGAAGAGACAGCGCCCACTGTCATCATGACTCTTACAAATGCTCTCGATACAGCTGTGGGTGCAGAACACTTTTACAGCCACAGACTCTAATCCTCTCCAAACAGGAGCCTCTACCAACCGTAAATAAGGTATTACCCTGTGAATCGGAGACAGCCTTGTCTCTGGCTTGGAGTCCAAAGAAACTAGCTCTATGACTCTCACAACTTCTCTGAGTCACAGATTTTGATTTGTACGATGGAATTACTTGCCCCCTCTAAGAGCCTTTATGAAAATCACATGAACATGTAATATATACGGAAGCTCTTTGTAAACTGTAAAGTGCTATAACAATGACAACAATAATATAATGACACCAAACAGTTACTCACTATGTGCCAGGCAGCGGGCTAAGCATTTCATATGTGTTACTTTCTTTAAATACCCCCCAAAACCTTATATTGGAGGTATTATTATTATTATTATCCCTATTTTAATGATGCAGAAACTAGGCTCGGAGAGGCTGAGGGACTTGTCCAAGGTCACATAGAGACAGAGGCGACCTGACTCCGGTGCCCGTGTCCTTAACCACCGAGTGCTGCTCATGAAGCTGTGGGGGTGATGGGCTGTGGAGCCTGGAAAACAGAAATGCTGTCAGTGTGGTCAGTTGGCCTTGTGGGTTGCAGGAACCCAGAGTCAGGCTGGCATATGAAGCCATCGAGAAGGGACTGGAGCCCTTCCTTTGCCAACTTGGCTCTCCCAATCAAAGCATAAAGATAAACAATGTTTTTCAGAGCACTGGTGTTCCCCAGATCTGAACCAAGCAAAATAACTAGATACAAATCTAGACTCCCTGAATTTGGAAGCTGGTGTTGGGCATGTGAGGCTGTGGGGGCTCGAGGATCGTGTAAGCCACCAAGGCAAGATGACTTGTTTGAGGGCATGTTGCAGATAAGAGGCAGACGGGAGACTATAAGACAGCTTTCTCACCTCCCAGCTCAGGGCTTGTTCATCGCGCCAGGTGAGCCTTTGCAAGCAGTGAGCCATATCCTGCATCAGCACCATCTGGGGAGTCTGTGCTCAAATGTAGATTCCAAGGCCGTCTTAGCTTGCTTCTGACCAGGAATCCACATTTAAACAGACATATATGTCTTTTACATGCCATACCCTGCCCCTCGTCCCCTAGGAGATGAGGTGCCCCAGTGCCGTCTTTGGAGGCCTCTTTTTGCTCTGTGGACTATGGTAGAGGGACTGGGCGCCAGCGGGCATATTTCTTGGATTCATTTTAAATGAGGGACTGGCAAAGAGGCCGCTCCACGATGGTGAATTAAATCTAGCCCCACCTCCCCCCCCCCCCAGGCACACATTGCCGCTTCTGAATTTTCACACAGATCTTTAAAAACCACCTTCCCCTCCCCACAAATTCTTTTTCAGATGGCTTTTCCTCTCTCTTTCCAGGCCAGATCCAATCCAAGGCTGGTCCTTCACTCCCTGTGTCAACCCCACTGCATCCCTGAAAAACACTTATAGAACGTGGCTGTGATTTCATCCTCCCAAACGCAAGTTGGAAGATGGAGCCCTGGCCCTAACCTGTGCCCAGAGCTGGGGGAGAGGCGGGTTTCTAATCTGGGCCGTCACTGTATGTGCCCTGTACTTGGACCAAGGTGCCGGAGAGTGAGGCCAAAGAGGTGGATGGGAAGACAACCGCATTTCACAGAGCAATGGTGGACATTGACGTACAGGGCGGCAGGGCACGTGGTATGATCCGAATGGTAGAAATGCCACCACTCCTGTTCAATATTCTGTAAAACTGCGAATTTGAGAGAGGGGAGTAGGTATAACAAATTAGAGCTGTCTGGCATTCTCACCTTAATGGGGATTAGTTTACCAACTTGCTTTTCAAGAGGCCTCAGGACACATACAGGTTCATTTGGAAGAGAGATAAATGAAGAAGAGAGGAAGACAGTTGCTCCAGAAGGCAGGCCTGTGGGGGAAGGAGGTATATGGGGGGGGGGGGGGGGGTGGCGGTGCACCGCAGCAGAGAAAAATCAGGGAAAAAGGAGACCCTCAGGCTGGGGAGAAGGAGGTTAGAGTAGCAGAAACACAAAAGCAAGATAAGCAGAGCTGTCTTCATAAGTTTTCTCTGAATCTGCTTTACAACCTTTCTAGAACAATGTGAATTATAAAGTAGCCCCTTAATATTTTTCTGAGGACTGAGTCTGGCAGCTGTGATGAATTACCTGGATGTGCGCACTGCCATTGCCAGAACATTCCTGCTGTTTCTGAGTCCATCCCAAAATAGGCAGAAGCCTCAGAGTTCGTCCATCTCGCCCGACACCAACAGGGGAGCAAGGATCAGAGGGGCCAGGTGCACAGAAGGTGAGCAGTGTGGATAGTTCTGGAAAATCAAAGAAACTTCTTTTCACTCAGGAAAGAATCCTTCTCTCCATCTCTAAAAAAAAGGACTTTCTAGTGATAAAAGAAAGTTTCCAGTTGCCAATAATAATGAGACAGATTAAAGAACATTCACAAAGATTGTCAAGGCAATTGTAGTAATGTCAATAAAGGCTGGAAATAAAGTCAATACAATTTCTCTACCTGAAAATATAAATGTTCTAGAGATGATTTATTTGGCCATAAATTATTTTCGTGCACACATTTTTCATCTTTTCCACAGTGCTTATTTTCAAATTAGTGTCATTTGTGTGAACAGCGTGGGGATTGAAGTGCTCAGATATTTTTAAATCTTTAAAACAAAAAATCCTAAAACTGTTAAGGAGAAATAGTAGTTGGCTTTTAGGGGCAGGGGTGTCTTGGGGGGCGTCACTAGTTCTACAGATGAGGCGAGAAACAAAGGACTCCAAGCAAGGGAAGAAAGAGAGCCAGCCTGAGCCCATTTTGTTTGTCTTGGTGCATGGAGGCAAGAAGTCAGCTCGGGATGCCGCCCTATCTTATCCAGCCCATCTTATCAGGTGGTAAATCTGTCCTTTGATCTTGTCAACAATGTGGAAAGTCGGAGACAGCTGCCACCACCCCTGGTCAGCAAAGCCTCGCTATTCCCTCATAAAACATTTATGAGGCCCGTAATAAACAGGCCTGATAAGGAAGAGAGCTCAAGATTTCAAAAGTCAGCAGCTCCACAGAAAATGCCCTTCTCTCCCTCCAAGGTTCCTTTATTTGAAGAGCAAACACAAACCACCAATTCCCGCTGGCCATAAAGTCTCTGAGCAAAGAGTTTCACCAAACCCTGAGATTAGCAGAATTTGTTTGGAGTCTTACCCCTATTCAGAAACCAGCTCCCCTCCCCTGCCCGAAATTCTCCACACTGACGTGGGCACAGAGGGGCCAGAGTGACAATAAAAATTCAGTCATGGAGAAATGAGGAGTCATTTGATGGCACAAAGTAAACTAATATTCTATCTCTGAGCTTAGAAAAGAGAAGAAGGAGTAGCATTTCAGTAGCATATCATATAACGTTGGAAATATTTATTTTACCTTCTGTTTTATTTTCTGGGGAAATTAATCGAGCTCTCTGAGTTTAGCAGAAGTAGAACGAGTCCTAACGATCCCTGGCTCTCCGGGAATTTTCTGAGTTGACTTTCCTGGGCAAGCATCAGGTGTGTTCGGTTGCTTAAACCAAAGGTCTTCAAAGAATGAAGACGTAAAGCAAGCCCCGAGGAAGGTGGGGAATGAGTGAGACTGCAAACACTCCAGGGGGCAGTCCTCTGCTTCAGGGAGGGAACGCTGGCGGTAGGTATAACGCAGGAGGAGGAAGGCACCGTGAGGGTTTGCCAAATGATGAATAGGCAAATGAAAGAAAGAAGAAGTGGTGCCACAGGCATCTGAGGGAAGATAAGCAGCATACTTGAGCGGAGAGAACCTCTTTAACTAGAGCCTTGCATTCAAGGCGATGACAGGCAACACAGCCAAAGGATAATTGTATTGATTGGGGGGAGGCGGGATTTCCAGATCTTTCAACTCTTCTGCCCCAAACTGGTGACCAAAAAAGAGAAGGAGGAGGACACTCAGGGGGGCATGGGGAACAAAACCCCCAGGCCGAGCAACTCCCCTGCACGGAAGCTTCTCTCTCCCCCAGATTCCCAGGCTAGGAGAGATTTCCCCTTGTTTCTGCCTCCTCAGCACCCACCTGTTGGGAAGCTCAGCTCATCGCTCTCTTCATTGTCCACCCTTGCCTCATTGCTTAACATAAAATAAATCCTTACACACCCTTTCACATGGGCCCCTGAGCACTATGAGTGTTCTGTGTGTCCACTGTGTTTTTTCCATTCAATTTTTCTGTGTTCAGGAGGGAGGAGACAACCATGACTAACCTTGTAAGCACCTGCCCCAGCGCCGGCACCTGGAGCTGACAATGATGGTAGTCCAGAGAGTAGTGCGAAAGAATGGGGACCTGGAGGCCCTCACCCCCGTGATCAGCTTCTGCACTTCTATGCTGCCTGTTTAAGTTTACTGGACCAATGCCCAGAAGAGGGGCTCCAGGGCAGGTGGGCTCCAGGGGCAGGTGGGCTTGATGGACTTCAGTGTTCCAGTCATTGAGAGCCAAGATGCCTAGTCTACTGGAAGAAGTAGAGATGGGTTTCAGCTGTAACTGGCGACCAAGGATATGTAGCTGGCAGCATCTAAGATGCCCCAAAGTGCTGGTCATCAGCATTGGTCAATAGTGGTTTGGCCAAAATCCATCAAGGGACGCAGAAATGAACTCATCATCCTATAATACATAAGACTCCTTTAGTAAATAGGCCATGTTATTTAGGTTCATATCTGAAGTGTCCCCAAACGCTTCTGGAACAGACCAGAGCCAGACTTTCATGGAGAATTCAGCCCAAGCGTTATATTTAGGAAATCCCGTCAGATGTGCCATTTCCCGTCTGCTGCTGTCTCAGGCCACAGGACTCCATGTGGTGCCGTGAACCACAGCCTCAAGGAACAGGGGGCTGACCACTCAGGGAGGGCTGTGTGGGAGAGATGAGGAGGATGCCTGAGGCCACCCCGTTCGTTCTCTAGAACAGGCACACAGTCTCCCCCAGGACAGGAGCTCCCGGCACTTTCCACAAGTCAAGAGGCAGGGAAGTGCCGGGATAAGGCATGCGCTCTCCATTAGCTGCCAGGGCCGCACTTACTACTCCTGTGACCTTGAGCACCAAAGGCTGTGCCTCAGTGTCTCATCTGTAAAAGCAGGATGATAAAACCACGGTCCTCGCTGGGCTGCTGTGAGGAATGGAGGAGACAATGCAAGTCTGGCATGTAGAAAGGCTCAGCAATTAATTGTCAGCCATCATCATTAGGGTTTTGGGATGTCACCAGCATTTTTGCTTTTTAGTGCTCAGAATATATAGCTTGTGATTTTCATGCACTTTTCACGTCCACAAAATATTCTGTGTGAAGCCTGGGGTTTGCCCTGAAGGCTGGCATTTTCTGCTGCTTCTGCTTCCTCTTATCCACTCTTACATCAGCCACCTAGATCCTCTAAAAATCGCAACTCACTATCTTACAGCATTGTCCACGTAATGATGACAAAAACACATAAAATGGGTGCGGCTATCATCCATTTTACGGGCAAGGCAACCGAGCTTTGGCACTGTCCTGGGTTCGGAGCATGGCTGGTTCGGGTGTGGACCAGGGCGTGAACCTCAGCTCTGCTGGGACCTGACTGAATGGGACCCGCCAAGAAGAGGCTGCAAAGGGGGAGGCCAAAGGCAGGGACTGAGATGAGAGCGAGACAAGATGTGTTACAATAGGTCCAACCAGAGCCGTCCCGGGAAAACCAGAGCACGGGGATGCCCTAGTTGAAGGCCACAAAGAACCCAGCCAGAGACACCCCAGTTGAGGCCAAGGTGAGCAACATTGCCATGAAGTTGTGGCATGTTTCTCCTCACAGCTGGGCTGGGGACAGGCAAGGCTGGCCACCATTTGCCCCTCTGCTGTCTCCCATTTTCCACAAATGTCCCTGTCTGGGGCTCACCCAGACCCAGCGTGGCACCTAAGGATCCTGTCACCATCCCACCCCTCTGCCTGCCTTCCCCACCAGTGTGGGGGTCCATCGCTCTGACAGACACTGTGGGCTTCCAAATGGTTTAAAAGCTTGGCTGTTGGGTATTTGTACACCCATGTTCATAGCAGCATTGTTCACAAAAGAAAACAGATGGAAGGGACCCAAATGTCCATTGACAGCTAAATGGATAAACAAAATGTGGTCTCCCCCTACAATGGATATTATTCAGCCTTAGAAAGGAAGGAAATTCTGACACACGCTACAACGTGGGTGAGCCTTGAGGACATCATGCTAAGTGAAATAAGTCAGTCACGAAAAGACAAATACTACATGATTTGGGTTACACAAGGTACCTAGAGTAGCCAAATTCATAGCAACAGAAAGTAGACTGGAAGTTGCCAGGGGCCTAGTTGGGGGAGGGGAGATGGGGAGTTAGTGTTTAACGGATACAGAGTCTCCGTTTTGTAAGAGTTCTGGAGATTGGTTGCCCAAGAATGTGAATGTACTCTACACTACTGAACCGTACACTTAAAAATGACTAAGAGGGTAAATTTTATGTTACGTGTATTTTATTACAATTTTTTAAAAGTTTGGATGTTGGGTCCTGACACCGTCAGACACAGTGGGCTGACATGGTCTACCGTCTGGGGAAGAAGCTGTCTCCCCTGCCCCGAGGGGACGCCCTGGCCTCCCTCCACAGCCACCTGCCCACACCCTGCTCAGCAAGCTCGTGTCCTGGTGCAGGGCTGCTTCAGCCCAGAGGAAGAGGGCCTTTTCCTGGTTTGTACAAAGATGTCATTGGTTCCCCCAGCCCTGTGCCCGTGCTCTGTGTCTGCCCAGAAGGGTGCATTCCTCAAATCCCACAGGGCACCTGTAGGGTCTGGGGTGGCCCTGCATGCCTGGTTCCCTCCCAGCTTGGCTGAGAGCTGCCCAGAGCGGGGACCATGCTTGCTTTTCTCCATATCCCCAGCTGCCTACGCAGAGCCCCACACACAGTGCTTAATAAATATTTGTGGAAAGGAAGAGAGAAGGAAGGCAGGGAACCAGGGAGGGAGAGAGGAATGGATGCATGGAGGGGAGACACAGAAGCTTTTTCTGGGGATAGACACGGACACGTCTCAATCTCTGGTTTGTGTGCATATATACGGCTGGAGTCTCTGAACTTGCCATGGATTACCCGAGGTTCATTTTAGGACTTGATGTGTTCTTCCCTTATCTCACTACCTAGAATTCTGAAAGCTGTGGTGGGCCAGGATGGTGTTCCAGGTCACTTGCTCACTTGCCCTGGGCAGTGCAGAGCCCTGGACGTGCTCGGAGAGAGCTGCGCCATGCTCCCTGCCGCCTGTGGTCGGTGTTCACAGCAAATACCGGAGCAGCCACAGAGGTTCAGACTCACCAAACCCGCTCATCTCCCCCGCTCCCACTGGGGCCCTTAACGACACCTACTCCCCCATTGTTTCTTGATATCTCAGTGCAAGGAACTCAGAAGGCCCCCGTCCTCATGGAGATGAAGTATATTTCTCCTTCCCCGCTCTCTCCTGCCCCTACCCCTCCTCCTCTCTGGCCTCTCGGGCCTCGAGGCTCACATCTCCCAGCCCAGCCCACCCCGGGCGGTTCCGTTATCTGCACGGAATGTTCCCAGGCGATAATGCAGCTCGGGTCAGGCGCAGGGGGCTCTGTGGACTTGCTGAGGCGCAGGGATTTTCCTCGCTTGTCGCCCCTGCTGTTTGCTCACCTGTCATTTCAGCTTTGTGACAAGGCTGACGTGAAAGAGGGAAGAGGGCATATTTTTGGCAGGAAAGGTAATTTACTGGAAGGCTCCTGGCTATAAACATGCCCGTTCGGTTTTCGATTGCAGACCTGGGCCCGCCACATGGCCTGGTCCCCTGTTAATGCATAACCAGTCACTCTCGAGGCCACTCTCAAGGCAGGTGCAGAAACGAGGTTTTACCCTCGGTCTGCTCCTCTGCTCTCTGTATCAGGGTACGTCATCCTTTGCTGGGCGCAAACCCTGCTGAAAAGTGAAGTCCAGGAGAGGGGCCACAGCACTCCAGCCCTGGGCCAGGCTCAGCCGCTGGAGCCCACAACCTGCCCCCAAACAGACCTTCGTTCTCCAGCTGTAGTCACCAGACATGAGTATGGCTCAGCCCATGACCTCTGACCCTGGAGGAGGACAGGGCATCAAGGTCAGGGGTGGTGGCTCCATGTTGCAGAAAAGAAAGTGCAGCTTAAAGGTTAAGGAGCAACGGCTGAGAGCTGAACTCCGTCATCTCGTCAGCACCTCCATGTACGACCCCAAATACACTTCCCAGAGGAGAGAGGAGAGGCCGTTTACCAGTGCAAACTGGACACGAGGCTGGGGTGTATGAAAGACTCATGTTTTTAGAGAAAATCAGCCTTTTAGAGTCTATTTCCTTAGAAGAAACGTGAGGAGCCAAAGAAAGTAAAGTACAGATTCTGGAAGCCAAGCACAGCATGCTCAGCATGGGGTGGAGGCAGTGAGAGCCACAGGGCGGACAAGAGGGCTCTGCAGTGAGGCCCCAGCCGACCCCCTGGAGCGCCCGGCACCGGCGTAGAGAGTGAGGCTGGCAGAGGGCAGCAGAGAGCCCACGGGGTTGGAAGGCCAGGGGAGAAGAGATGCTCGTGGCTTCCTTGGGTGGGGCCTGTCTGTCCTCTTTCCTCTTGGACCCCCCCCGCCATCGATGGCCCGCTTCCCCCAGCCTTTTTCTCCTCTTCTTTGTTCCTGCTTCTCCTGGTCTTCCTTAGAGGTTGTGCTGTCAGGGTCAAAGCCAGACCCATGAAAACCATGTGCTTAGTCATCACATCTTGGAAAACTTCCACCTCCTTGGAAAAGCCCCCATTTTACAAATGTAATTTGACAGGCAGTGACATGGAGTCATTCTTTCTGAGAGCCTTGAGCAAGGCCATGACCCTCCTGGGCCTCAGTTTCGTCACCGCAGAGCACCCAGGCAGGCGTGGGATGGCTGAGAGGGCATGAAAGAGCTCAGTGTGTCCCCAGGATGAGCATCTTGCTGTCTATTGCCTGCCCCTTGGCTCCAAACAATAAAGGAAGAAGAGGAAATTAACGCCTTTCTTGTTCACCATGCCAAATTAGTGCTGCAAAGTGCTCTGGAGTGGGACCAGACAGCAAGAAGCTGTTAAAAACCATGACGCAGGTATGAAAGCCATCAGTGGTTGTACGAATGTCACAGAGCCATCCTAGGAAACAGGTGAAGAAATAGATTATTTAGATGACAGGCGATTGGCTGAAATAAGTTCCCAAATGGCAACAAATCCAGAGTGAATGTGATGCCTGGGGGATAGGCTTTTCCAGAAAATCTTTTCTTGAAATATAACATACATACAGAAAAGCACACAAACCACAGGTGCACAGTTGGATAAATTCCTGCCAAGTGCACCCGCCTGTGTACCCTGACCCAGATTAAAAAGCAGAGCGTGACCAGCACCCCAGGCGTCCTTTAGGCTCTTTCCATCACTTCCTTCCCAAGGGTCACCACCATCCTGACTTCAGACACAGCAGATGAGTTATGCCTGTTTTTGAATTTTAGGTAAAGAGAACCACACCACAAGTTCTCTTTTACGTCTGCCCTCTCACTCAGCCTTTTGTGTCTGCCCTCTCGCTCAGCGTGGTCCATGCGCAGCTCACATGTGTGGTTGCATAGGGTCATCGTTCAGTCATTCTCGTTGCTGAATTGCATTCCATCGCATGACTGTACCACAATCTATCTACCCATTCTACTATTAACGGACACGAGCGGGGTTTACAGTTTGGCCCATTATGAGTGAAATAGATGTGCATGAACTCTTAGTGGACATATGGACGTATTTCTGTTGGGTCCACACCAGGATGGGGAATGGGCTGGACTTTGGGGGGTCTGTGAAGTCCTTTTTCTTTCTGAGTTAGGCAAGCTGTGAATATCAAAATGGAATGTTTGTATAGCGTTGACTTTTAATGAAAGTGGGTATAAAAGCTGGGAGAGAAAGAGATAACATGCTACTAAAATGCAGGCTGATGGCTCTTAAAACTCTCACAGCTTCCAGTAAGTGGGTCATAAATGTGGCTGGCAGGTAGAAACAGTGTGAGTGGGGGAGCATCTGAGATGCAGTGCTGTGGGGAGAGTTTTTGGTGCTGGGCAGAACTGACTGGAGAAGGATGGAGGCATTGGTGTTACTGGGCAGGGATCGGCCACTCACTCCTGCAGGAGCCCACTCCCATGGAGCAGGAAGTGAAGGCTGTATGAGAATGACGTCACCACCTCCACCCCCTTCCTCCTGGGTGTTGGAGGTGCAGACATTCATGTGGGTCCCCATCTCCCTGTCTCTGGCTCCCTCACCATTGGAGGCAACAAGCAGAGCAATTTCCCATTGTGCTCTGGCTGGCTCCTCTTCTTCTCCAAGTGCACGCACAGAGCATCGCCTGAACGTAGGATCAGTGTGCTCAGTCAGGCCTCCCCCACCCCACGCAAAGTTCCGTAAAGGCTCTCCTCTCTCTGTTAATGAAAAAGGAGCAGGTCTCCAGTAGGAAGGTGCCTCTTCTAGAAAATATCCCTGTGAATATCTGGAGTTAGCTGAGGGTTCGAGGAAGGGGCTGCTGGAAGAAAGAAAAGAAACATCGACAGCACTTCAGGAGCCCTGGCTCGTCGCTTTAAAATTCAGCCTGAAGGAAAGCAATCAAATTGTAGGGCGTTCCGTGGAGGTTTCATTCTGGAGCCCAGTGACCGCTGCCCACAAGTAAAGCCAAAGCAGTTAAGGCCACTTCAATGTGAGCCCCGCATCCAATTCAAAGCTGTCAACTAAGCGGGCAGCGGATGTAAACACAGAGAGAGCCACAGCCACACTGGGGCCCCTGGTCCGGCCAGCTGTTCCCTCTGTTCTCAGCAGCTACCACCAGGTCAGCTCCCGCTGCCCGTGGTCCTGGAGGTGGTCCTTGCTCTCTTTCCATCTGAAGGGCCACACAGGTGGCTGATGGGCAGGTGGTAGTGAAGCTGGTGAGGGGAGGGAGCGATGCTGAAGAAAATACCAGTCTGTAGCCACAAAAGGAAAGTGACAGGTTAGGGGAAAGGAAATACGGTGAGGTGCAGTTTCCCCTTCTCAGCGTGTCTGGAATGACTGATGAGTCAAATTGGCCCTATCAGTTCCTCAGCTGAATGGGGACACATCTCCCCCAGCTTCTTCCCCATCAGCTGTGTCTGCACCGGACCCCTTCGACTGTGAAGTTTACAGGTCACAGAGAGGCCTCTGGACTCACGCAGCTGTGAAGCTCGGGCATGCCTGTCGCACGCAGGAGAAGGAGCATCACCGTAAATACCTGAGGCCATGCTGATGTGTTCGCGAGCCCCTGCTCACGCACCCCCCAGCCCCCATACTCGAGGGAGCAGAGAGACATTGTCTAACTCATCAAAACGGGCCTCCCAGCAATAGTTCACCCAGTTATTATTTTATGAGATTGTTATCACTGACAGCCACAGGATTAATAAAAATGGAGGGTAATAAAAGAAATCACAGAGGAAACTAATGCTATCAACTATGTAATAAAAGGGAGGAAGCAGGCTTTGTCTGTAATGACAAATTCTCCTTGCCTCACAAAGAGCTGAAATGAGGCCCAGGAGGAAGGGACCAGTAGGCGGCTCTGGAAGAACAGACCACACACTGGTTCCAGGTAACCGCCTCTCAATGGTGTCCTCCACTCTGCGTGAGCTGGAGAGCTCCCCTCCACGTGAACTCAGGGTAGAAGAGGGAAAGAGTCTTCTCGTCTAGTCTGTGTCTACACCTTCTCCCCGCAGCCCCATCCCCCCGAGGAAGATGCTGCCGTCATTACCATTATCACCACCCCTACTGGGCTCAGAGCAGCCATAGCCAAGGCCTGGAAGAGCCTGCCCAACAGCACCCTCCCTGGCCACGGCCCAGCTGGGGCCTGGAGTCCTGCAGCTGCTCCTCTCTCACTGGGCCCCAGCCACCCTTTCTCCCATCTCTTCAAAGAAGCCAGCAGGGTGCCCAGTGCGCTCAAGTCTACAAAGCCACCTGAGAAGCAATGCCCCAGCATCCTGCCTGCCTCCTCAAATTTCCTGAAGCTTCCTGGGCAGGTTCTCCCTCAGCCTCTCCAAATGGCTCCTTTTTGCCCCTCTCTTCACCAGGCCTACACAGTGGGGCTGAGAAGGCAGCCTCGCTGACGGTTGGTGAGGGCAACGGCAGTGGATGAAGTGTGGGTGGGAGGAGTGGAGGGGAAGAGGAGGACGTGCCCAGGACACTCACACCCAACCCAGCCTTCACACAGCGAGCTCCAGAGCTGAGGTCTGTGGCCAAGAATGGCCACTTCAAACTGAAGGACGTGAGACCAGTGGAGGAGCTGTGACTTCCAGCACCGGGGGACTCCGGGTTCCCCCATCACTGCACGTGGGTGGGAGTAGCTCCTACCACACACACAGGAGGGAGGGAAGTAGCTTTGAATCACTATTCCCCTCTTGCACTGTACAAATACTCACCCAACTCCCAGCCTGACTTACCAGGGACACAGATGTGGTAGTGAGGGGCCACTTAGAGCTCAATGTCACCCCCTGTGGTGTCCCTATATTTGGAAAAGAGCCCTGAGCTCCCCGGAGAGACATAAAGGCAAGGGGAGCCCCAGCCCCAGCCTGGGAACTAACTTCAAGGACAGCACAGAATCCACTCAGATCAAAGGAAATGTAGACTCGTGCCGCACAGACCCCAGCTCTGAGCGCCACGGCGTGTGCACTGAGGGGTGCAGGCAGGAGCAGACGCCGCTCGACACGGCATTGAAGAAGGGAAGGACATGTTAGGCCAAGAGTAAGGACAGTCTAGATAAGGAGAGCGGCTGAAAGGAGGGTCTAAGAAATGGTTGCTTAGGGGAGGAGAGGGGAGCACAGACAATGGGGGTCAGAGATGGGTAGCATCGCTGTGGCTACCAGGCATGAGATGGGATAGATGAGACAGAGCTGGAGAGGCGAATGGACACTCCTCATTTTATACGGGGTGACTTGGTCACGGCCAGGCTTTCCTGTAAAACCTGATTAGTTCAGGGGGAGTCATTTGGGCAGATGACCATGGAACTCTCCCAACTTTATTTAATTCCTAAGAACTTTCTCACAGTTGTCCAGAAAACTAGGAGGTGCTTCTGGGGAAAGTCAGCGTGATTTTGCAATTTGCGCAAATATCTCTGATTTGTCTCAGCTTCTATGGGGGAGACACCATGAAGAAGAGGATTTCAACACAGGATGCACAATCAGGGCCCCGCTGTTTGGACCCCGAGCAAAGCGTCCACAAGGAGCAGGGCACTGACTCATCCCGGCCTCTTTGCCTTACCAATTCTGAGGTTTTTCTGCTCTGGATCTGGGCTCCCTGAGGCCCAATTTCATTTCAGGGCTTTCTCCAGGAGGAGATGTGCAGTGCTCAGTGCCAGACCTCTCCGCAGCTGGAGGAAGTGGGTGCTAACAACCCAGACGCCCCAGTTTCCCAAGAGGGGCCTGACTCCTGTGTCCAGCAAGGGCTGAGCTGGAGCCAATTGGCCACCTATCAGTATGCAATCCAAACACTGGCCAAGGCCCCTCGGCCAGTAATAAATCCAGCCGGCTGCAAAAACAGGTCAGAGAGGCCGGGGAATACAGCCCTGCCCTTGTAATGATTAACTGGCAGCGAGGGGGTCCTGGAGGTCACGGTGATAATGAGAAAGTTTCCCTGAGCTATCTCAAGTGCAGAGGGCCCGGGGAGGGGCCCTGGCTGGCGCCAACTCATAGGCAAACGCTTCCTGCCCCCTCCTGGGCGTGCTCTTGTCAACGACTAAACACTGCGCCTCCCCATGGGAACGGGAGAGCTGACATCACAACCCCAGGGACATGGGCCCTGGTAAAGTCCACGGTGAAGATATCAATGGGAGCGTCTTCCTAGGAGGCAGCTTGTCCCCCAACCGGAGACTGAGAAGCCCTTGTGAGAAGAGAACACCGCTGCCTATCTTTGCTCTCTGGCGTGTCCTAAGACACTGAGGGTCGCTCTGTTTGAGGGAAACACGGAAAGAGTTTTCAGTCAGATTTTCTGCTCTCTGATTTTTTTCGTACTTTAGCATCTTGCAAAGGAATTCTCCAGCAACTTTCTTCTGAAATTCCTAAACAATTTCAAATGCAGTTCATGCTTCAGTTCAAACTAATGAGGATTGCTAAGCTCCTGCCATGTGTCTACTGTGGTGCTGAGCACAGAGCTCAAAAGATTTCTTCCACTGGGAGGCAAGGCCAACATAGAGGAAAAAATAATAATAAAAAGGACTCTAAGATGAAGGGTCTATAAAGCCTCTCAATGTTCTAGGCAATCACAATGTCACCTGGGGACTGATCGGGTCTCCCAATATTCAGATAGAAGTGAAGGCACAAAGAAGTGACTCACCCGAGAGCATGCCCATCAAGATGGCACCATGAGCTGCTCTCCGAACCCCAGCTCCCGCACCTGCTCTTCTGCACAAAGTGTTCCCACGTCCACACTGTCTGTCCCTCCCTTCTCTTCAAGTCCACCACCCCCTCTGACCCGACATCTATGGTAGAAGCATCCTTTCTCCCTAACACTGAAGCCAGGAGTCTCTTCGCACACTTTCCAAATTCGTCTTGTAGAGCCACGTACGGTTCTTGAAAAAACTTTCCTGATTCCTACCAACACGCCCATCACATGTTACTCAAAGTGTCCCAGGAATTCATCAAATATGGCACATGTCATCAAATATGACAAATATGGCGTACTGGGCACGCAGGTAGCAATGCTGAGGTAAGACGAGTGCCCAGTTCTGGAATCGTACTTAGGAGACCAACCAATCACTGAGCAATGCTCCTGTATCCTTTTGTTTATTGCCTAATTCCTCAAATAACTGCTATTAAGACACCACCCAGAGCAAAGCAGTTCCATTTCCAGTCAGTGTCTATTGGGTAAGTCAGTTTTCACATTTTTCAGATGTGTATGATAACACTGATCTGCTTTTAATAAGTTACACTTTAAAATATCCACAGCATTATGTGCTCCTGATGGAAACAACACCACCTCTTGTAAATTAAGTTGTCTTGACAAAAACAGTAAAATCAAGTTTCCAGATCTAACCACTAGCTTACAAGAAATACAGGATTAGGAAAAAAATGTTACACAACACCCAGGGTTGCAGTCAGTAGAACCTGGAATGTGGGAAACTGTCTGTTGATCCCTGTTATAGCTGGGTGATGGGTTCAAGGCGGGTCATTGTATTATTTGCTCTGCTTTTGTGAATGCGAAATTTTTATAGTTAAGGGTTAAAAATACCTGCAAGTGTTTTGCACATACACACACACACAAATCCAAAATAACATCCAATCAGAAACCTTTCCATAACCTGTTGTAATGGGAGCAGTGATGACAGAAACCTGAAGAAAGGACCAGAACCTCCACCTGGCTCTTTCTCGCACGTCACCTCCCCGCTGACCTCTAGGTGAGGGTCCCCAGGAGCACCTGGCTGAACTGGTTAAAGTGCTGTCTCCAAGGCCCCTTTTCCTCGAGGATCATGAATGGGCACAGTTCCTGGGCACAGGTGTGAGGCACATGGAAGGTTTATGCCACCCTCAACTGGCCCATCAGACTCTGAACCAAAGGCAGTTATAACACAGATCCAGGAAACACTGAACATGGGTGCACAGGAGAATGCCAGCCTGCATTCTCAGGACTGAGGTCTACATCTGACTCTGCCACCCACCAGCCGAGTGACGTTGAGCAAATCGCTTAAGCTCTCAGAACACCAATGTTTTCTTCTACCAAAAGAAGGAGAATCATTCATTCAACAAACACTTGTGGTGGATGTGAAAATGAAGTAGACAACAATCCTTGCGCTTAAGGAGCAAGAAATGAGCACATGGAATATATTACACAAGATTGGATGGGAGAAGGACCATCCGAGAGGCAAATACCATTAGGGGTTCTGAGCTGAAGACAATCACTTCTCTCTGAAGATCAGGGAGCAGGTGGCATTTGAGCTAGACCCTGAAGGGATTTCAGCAGGTGGATATGGAAGAGGAGGGCAAGCCAGCAGAGGGATTCTGAGCCCAGGGCATAAGAACACAGTAGCACAAGGTCTAAGCCTGGGGAGGTAGGTCAGGCCCAGGCTGTGGAGGCCATGAGTGCTGCCCAGTGTGTTGGAACCTTATGTGGAAGGCAATGGGGAGCCATTTGGAGACCTTTGCAGAGAGAGTAGTTTTGACCAGGACCATTCTTCAAGAAGGTTATTACAGAGAGGATGGATCGGGGAGGAAGACTTCATCTTATTCACAGCCAGAAAGAGGAGAGGAGAGCTCAGCCTCCCTGGGAGCCGTTTCTGATCCTAAAGAAGGCAGAATGTGTCCCACAGCACAGCAGCCTTCTTTCTCTGGGGGAAGAAGTACACTCACACACACTCACACTCACATGCACACACACACAGTTGTGAATCATGAGGTTTGGGGCAGGCGTCCACAGCCACGCATGACAGAAAGTACAGCTGGAAAAAGGAAATACGTCAACCGCCAAATGCAGACGCAGTGAAGCGTGGAATGCTGGGACCACCTGCCTCTCTTCTGCTGTTTCAGAGAACTCTCTTGGCATCCCTCCCTGGTTTGTTCTGGGACAAGTTCTCCAGGACTCAGAGGACAGGGGCTGGTCTCCATTGCTGGGTGACTCAGGCTGACCAGGACGTCACCTGGCCCCTGCAGCCAAGCCTCCATCCCTGAGAGGGTGTTGGGAAAGCAAGGCCGCCCCACCCTGCCCGCCCAGGACGCTGTGTTACCTTCATATTCTCTCTACAGACAATGACATTTGCAAAATCAAAAGGCGTGCAAGTAAAACAATGTAGGAAAGAAGTTTTATAGGGGCGTGCCAGTTTTATAGACAGTTGATTCATAAACATGTTCCCTTTCTGTTTGTGGCATTTGTCAGCTTTTTAAAACTTGTCATTTGATGAGATTTTTCTCTTCTCATTCTAAAAAAATTAACTTTAGTAAACTTTGTATTCTTTTTCTTAAACTCCAGGCCCCTGAAAATCCTCGTCCCAAGTCCTCGGAGTAGAGAACACCCCTGAATTCCTACTTTCCCTTGTTTTCTGGGCAAGTGAAGATGTTGAGGACCCCCCCGACACACACCCCACCCCAAGGTTCGCTGCTCCTTGTCCCCAGCTCAGCTTTCCTGATGTGAGCACAGCAGCTCTCTTTTCAGCAGGCAGCTGCGGGAACCCTGGACTGTGGGCCCCCAGGGCTCGCTGCCAGGAAACTGCAGGCTGATGTGGAAATGCCTGCAGCATAGGCGCTCAGGGCTGACCCCTGCTCCCTGCACCCCTGGCCCCAGGGCTGCACTGCTGTTCCTTCAGAAGGGCAGCCCAGGCCGGCCCTCCTTCCTGGTGATGAGGGGACGGCAGCCGTCAAACCGGGTGTATCTACTGTGGGGGTGCACCTGCAGCCTCCCCGGGCCCCCGGCGCGGGGCTCATGGGCTCTGGTCTGGCCTGTTTCACAAGGCAGTGTTGGTGTAATGATCTTCACCAGATTACCAAAACCCCAAATCTGTTAGCAAAGGTAGCCTTCCTATTTCTAAGAAAACCAAATAAGCAAAACCCTCCTTCTTTGGAGTAACTAATTCATCCAAACCGTAGAATACCCCTTATAAGACGTGAAGAGTTCCAGGAGCAGGGACAGACAAATGTCCTTCTTTTTCACAAAGTTCCAGTAGCAGAAAAGCGCTCGTGACCCTGGTGGGTCAGTGAACTGGCTGCAGGGATGTGGACCCCTGGAAGAGGCCCTGTGGCCTGGGGTGAGCTGCCCTTGCCAGTTTCAGTGTCCAACTCTTCCGGAGCCTCTGGGCTCCCCCAGGCAGTGAGAGGGGGAGATGACAGAGGCACAAAGGAGCCCGTGCTAGAACGGCAGTGGCAGAAGTGGAAGCAGGTGCCCTGAGAGGATCCCACATTGTCTTGGCACTGCCCCCACAACCACAGCCCAAGATGGCAGCAGCGAGGCCCCCGCAGTGGACTGCGCGGTCCAGCTCCCCGAGAACTTCCCAGTCCCACCTCTGGGACCCCTCGCACGAAGTCCTGCAGGCCGGCCTTCTCCTCCCTGTGTCACTCCTGGAAGACAGGACCCTCTCTGACCCCAGCAGAGCCCAGCACTGCCCTTTGCAACAGTGGATGCTCGATAAATATTTGCTGAATATATTAGCCCTAAAAATCAATGCACCTGTTTACTTTGGAGCCTGGCCTCACTTGTTGGTAAGGACTACAGGTTCCGAGCCCCCAGGACACGCATGTTAACTGTCTCCAGGAGCCTGCCCAGGGGCCAGAATAACAGAAATGATCCGGGCCCTCGCAGCCCACCCAGATAAGTCTTCCTTTCCACTGAGTCCTCATTCTGCCCAGGCTCCAGGCTGCACAGAGCTGACCGCTTATGCGGCTACACCTGCACACGGACATTGCCTTCCACCACGTGTTCACAGAGCTGAGCCCATCACTGGGGCCCAGGGCCCTGGGCCTCCAGAGAGGCCTCCCGGTTTCGTATCCAGTGTGAGGACCGGGTTTCACCTGGGTAATCGTTCAGTGGGCGCAGCAGGAACTGGCGGTTTGTTTTTGTTGGGGCTGCCAGGGAGCAGCTGTTCAAACCTACCCGGGTCCCCGCCCTGCTCCCCATCACCACCCCCACGCTCTTGTCTTATCATCCCTCAAGAAACCCTTTTTGAAGTTCAGATGGCAAGGCTGCCTCTCTTGCCCTTGTTTGCAATCCCAGATCTCCACCTCTTGGGTTTTTATTGAGTTTGGCCTCAGAACCCTCATCGGTGGCCTGGAGGGCAGACACGGGATGTGTTTCCTCTTGGAGGCCTCCAGAGACTATTATCAGGCAGAGATCAGGTATCATGCGGGGGCGAGGAGGCAGGATGCCTAGTGGGGACAGAAAAGGACAGAGGGAGAGTGCTGGCACATCCACTAGGATCATCATAGGCAGCGGGGAAAATGAGAAATCTTACAGCATCGTCTCCAGGCCCACAGAGCCCAAGGCAGCAGCCAGGGAGGGTAAGAGGAAGGAGATGTGGACGTGGTAGCAAAGTGGTCACTAGATCTGTGATCCCAGGCTGGGCATGAGCCGCTCTGAGCCTCAGTTTCCCGATCTGTAAAATGGGATAACAATAGTTGCTACCTCATATGGCTGTTCTGAGGATTAAATGAGTTTAGATAAAGCCCTAAGACACTGCAAGTAACGTAGGTCTCTTACGTTTGCTTAAAGATATTTCCCAGGCTCTTCGTCCTGCCAAAGGCATCTAGGGGGAGGGAGAGTTCATCACGGATAACGTGTGGTACCTAACACAGAAATTTAAACTCCTGCTTTGGCTTGGAGGCGCTGGGAAGGAGGGCAGCTAGAGAACAAGTCCAGTTGGAATCCTGCTGCCCTGGACGAGGTGGTGTGACTGTGCAGGTGGCTCAGCAATCCTGCCCCGTACTGGAAGGATGGCCCTGCCACAGGCCGCGCTCCCCGGCCACGCTCTCTCTGCTTTCTAAGGAAATTTGTTAAGATTAATAGTACATATTTTTCTTCCTATCCATCAATAAAGTCCTAAAAGCTATTTAATGTTCATTTCATTCTTACTAAGTGTCTTCGTACAACATACTCAGTAGAAAGTGTAAAAGGTCATTGATATCTGGAAATTTCCCTTTTGCTGGTGGCGGGGGTGGGGGGAGACGTAGGGGAAATAACTCCTACAATGGGTAGGGGCTGCTTCTCGGATCTTTGGGTAATAGTGTGGATTCCACCTATCTGACCAGTTAGGCAGGGGGAGGATGTCCCTTTTAAAGAGGGAGAGATGAAGTCATTTGCCCACATTCCTGCCCTGACGACCTAGCTGAGACGCTAAGTCCTGGGCCCCAGGTAGTGTATGCCACCTCGCTCTCTCCAATTTGTTAGGACATGGCAAACCCAGGAACGTGCCTACCATGTGTAGCATCTTCTCTTCTTAGTTTTGATAAATCAACCTAAGCCCTCTGCACACCTCACTTCAGCCTGTCATGGTCATTTCATCAACAGGAACAGCTTGTAGTCACTTGGGCCATGAACTGGCAAAATTAGTCATGATGGCCATCTTTACTGATGGTCCTGACCCCAAGGAGGCAGGAAAGACCCCAGGTGCCAGAGCTCCATCCATCACCCTCCCTCTGCCTGGGCCCGGGTACTACCTGAGCTCCAGGGCCTGTCACTCAGGGAAACACTGTAGGATTGAGGATCACTGAGGTCTGTCGTCATGCTGTTGAGCGCCAGAGTTGATACTGATGAGGAGTACTTAGGAATGGCAGCACGAAGTGGTGTGGGATCATTGTTGAGTCTAATGTGCACTGAGAAGCATCTCTGGGTTTGCTTGTCTGGAACTCACGTTCACGCTTTCGTCCCTGGGAACCACAAAAGCCCCACTGGCAGCCCACACTGTCCTCACTTGCTGATTTCTCCAGATTTCCCACCACCCCACCCCCACCCCCTGGACCTCTGTCAAAAGGCTCCCACCTCTGCCCCTGCTTCTGAGGCCCCAGACCAGACCTGAGCCCAGCATCCACCAGGAAAAGACAGTTGGGTAGTGCAGCCTCGCTAACCGTTGAATCTGGGTGATGCATGTAACGGGGTCCCTTGTTCTAGTCTCTCTATGTTTGTGTGCGCTTGAATTTTGTAACAATGAAGATTCAAAACTAAAAAGACTGTTGGTGGATCTCCAGGATTATGGAGCACAACACAAAGCTATTAAATGGTTACAATAATGATTCATGTTCGTTGGCCACACGACAGGGGCTGAGCTCGTACTCAGCATTGCACATGCCTTACTTGCTGTAGTTAGCACCTCAGACTCATGAAGCCAGCACCCACAGTCCCACCCTTTGTAGATGGGGAACTCAGAGGTAAGTGATAAGAACACGTGGACACAACTGTGTGGTGAGCCCCAGCTTTTACAGTCAGTCCCTGAGGAGCAACGCTATGGGCTGAGTCAGGACAGGAGGGCATTGACACCATTACCTCACTATCCCGAGACCAGGAGGAAACTAGGGCTTGGGGAAGTGACTGGCCCAAGGTCACAGGGCCAGGAGCAGCAGTGCAGGATCCACACCCTTCTCACCCACTGCTTCCGGAAGACCCCATGCGACCACGGCTTGCTGCCTCTGCAGTTACCTGGGGCTCCCTCTCCATCCTCCTGGTTGAAGGCCCAGCCAGAAGTCTTGTCAGGTCATGGCCTCCACAGGAACCCCAGGCCAATGAGGCGGTGAGGGTGCTGGGCTGGATGTGGGAGGCCATCTCCCTCAGCACCCATGGAAAGCAGAATTCCTGGGTCGGTCTGGGAATCTGTGTTTCAGAAGCTCTCCAGACGATTCTTGGGAGCACTGAGGTTTGTGAGCCATGCTGCAGCGGTTGAAATCACCCTTCTAAATGGCGTGCAACAGCCCCTTTCCTCACTTGTTTGCTGCCTCTCAAACCTGAAAGGCACGTGCATGGGAAGAAGATGGAAGAGAGACACCCAAAATATGACCAGAGGGTGTCTCTGGAGGGCCAGCCGACATGTGACTTTTATTTTCATGTTATTACCCGTTCCTTCTCAAATATCCTTGAGAGCTTGAATAACTCAAAAAGATCCTGAATCTTTATGGCTTCTAGCTTGCAACAGAGGAAGGAAGCAGCAGATGACCACACGGAGGGATATTCACGGAACAGGTTGTGACAGCCGGTGGGCCGTCACTCATTATAACTGGGCACTCTCTGGGTTCCCCGGCCCCGCGGACGTACCAGGGAAGGAACTCTGGCCTCATTTGTGTGCAACGACAGGAAACTGTTTGGCAGGCACAGAGCCTGGTTTGAACACATTCGTTCACGTGTGAATTTTCTAAAGGTGAAGATAAAAGCACAAGACTGTTGGTGGGGGCCCTGCTGCCACGGAAGGACTGGGTTTCGGTCCTGAGGTCTGTAGGGATCACGGGGGACCCAGCTTCATGACAGGGCGTTTATGTTCCTGACTCACTGGATCTTAGGGAAACTCCCAGGCTTTTATCTGCCATGGTTTGAGGGCTCTTTCTCGAGGGGGCAGGGAGACAGGTGAGATGACTCTTGGAGGCCCTACCCCAGCTTTCAGCCCATGCTGTGGGAACAGGCAGCCAACAGCGCCCGCCCGGGAACCAGCGTGACAGCCAGTGGGGCCACGACGTGGCTGGCAAGGCCCTGTTGGAAGCTACTCCGAGGCTGTCGCTACGGCCAGATCAACATCCACGTGGGCAGTTGAGGCCGTGATGAAGTGCGCTCACTGTTGGCCTGAGAAATCAAGCAACACTGGCTCTTCCACGAAGAGTGAACCTTGCCAGTGCTGTGTCCATTGACCTGGCACAGAGGGGACATGGCTGCCAGCTGAACCTCACTCGTCAGAGGAACCCATTCCGATTCCAGGGACAGCGGTCGGCTTCCACTGAGGTTTCCAACAAAGCTCTCCAGAACCTGGGTGCCACTTGTCCTGACCGACCGCAGCAGCGGCCATGCTCACGGGGGCAGAGATGGCCCAGGGACCCGGGCCTGGAGGGATGTGCCTGCGGAGCTCTGCTCACAGGAGAGCGGCTTTCCGAGTGGCCTCCATCAGGGAGCCATCAGCCATGGCCCAAATTTCCTTGGTTTGTCAGTTTTCCCTATTGGCAGCCATGTTCCAGTTAGGAAGACAGCTTTCTAGAACTTTCTGCTCAGCTCCTGCTCTCTCGATCTTTCATTCCTATTCCCTCCCCCATGCCTCATCCCCCCCGGCACCTGGGCCAGAGGGGCAGGGAACAAAGGCAAGAGCAGGCAGTTCTAGCCCCGAATGGGACGAACAGGTCATCTTACTTTCTCCCTAAACATCATCTCATCCCTACTTCCCTGTTGAGAAATCAGAACGTGAACAGCTGGTGGACTTAGAAGGGGTGACCAGGTGGGCTGTGAGGGAGGACAGATCAGAACACAGGTGTCCTACGTCCAGGGCCCTGAACCAGGCCCAGCCACCCCCAAGGGGTCTGCACCCGCTCTCCCCCAGGCTTCACTCGCCTGCTCCAGAGACTCCTGCTGACCATTCCCCACATCCCGGCGGCATGCTGAGTTACCATGGCAGCCGCCTCCGGAACAAGGACCACAGCCCTGCCCATGGTGGGCGGCAGTCAATTTATAGTAATTGTTTTCCACAGAGATCTCTTCGTCCCCACCTAAATTATAGTTTAAATTGTATTCAAGAAAAAAGAGCTGTGTGTTCCAAAGCCCAAAGATAGTAATAAAAGCAAGCAAGATAAAAATCTGGAGTAAAAGTGGTTTACTCTGATGTGTTTTTCACCTTACAAACTGCTAAATCAACAGAGCACACATAGCCCCAGAAGTGTTTTATTGCGCTTCCTGTGTGTATTTCCTGAAGATGTTTCTCTGCATATCTCAGCCTCCATAATTTAGCTAAAGCTGCAGAGGTAAAAAGCAGCCGGGCCATCTGTCCCCACATCAACTTGGGAGTCGCGTGGCTGTGTTACCTGTGTTTCTGGGAACCGTAGCCCTTCAAGGCTGGCAGGGGGACTCTGGCGCCAGCAGGTGGCCACATCACAAGCAGCTCCTGTCCCTGGCTGGCGGGATGCTGCTCATCCTTGTTCCAGCAACTTGGAGTGCATTGTTTCCATTTTATTTCTGTTGGTTTTCACGAAACGTATCTCATCCTGTCTTTCAATCTAATAATTGGCATTTCGTGTGAGTCTACTTGTTCCAAAGTCATTTTTGAAGGAGCTAAATGATTCTCATCAAATCTGAGGCACCCTTAAGCAATGTCAAGCCATACCTTGGACTCAAAGGTGGTTCCCGCCACCATCTCAAATAAAATGGTGGAGCCCAAAAGTGTCCAAATACTCAGATCTTCTACAGTGCTTGAAAGATTGGTGTGCAATTTGGCTTTCAAGTAAGTTTTTCAGTAGGTCCCTAGGGCACAGAAATACCACCAGGAGGAGGTCTGGTGCCCGTGGTGTAAAGGAGATGAGAGGCGTGAGCTGTTCTCCTCGGACGCTCTTCCCCCAAAACCTGGACCATCCATCTTGCATATTCTGCTACTTCTGTCATCAAATATAGAGAAGAAAAAAGCAAAGAAAAGAGCAGAACATCAGTGGGATTCTCATGCCTTTAGATTCAGGGGATTCTTTTCTTTCAATACTTTGCGTATATATTTCTAGGTCAAAAAAATAACACATCATTCTACAATCTGAAAAAAAAAAAAGAAAGAAAGGAAATTCACTGCATATGAAACCCGTCGCGGGCGCCGCTCAGTCTGCGGCTGGCCCACGTTTATCTCTGACCGTCCACTGGCAGTTTGAAGCATTACAACTCGCTGATAACCAGACATGAGTAAGCACCACGGCCGTTCAGAGTGTCACCCTGAAGCACCAATAAAAAACTCATAACTTCTATGGCATAGTTATGTGGCCAGCATGCTGATGAAAGGAAGTTTACGTTACACGTCTTTGGGTTACAAATGACTATTTCATCAGCATCCTCCCTACCCAGCTTGGGCTGCTTGGCCCTCGAGCCAGGGCAGCTCGAGCACATTCCACACCAGCTGCAAGGTCCTTCAATTCCCGGAAAACGAAGCTCAGTGAACTGAAAATTCCTGGAGCCGGTTTTCCGAAAGCCAAGCTCCATGAGCACTCAATCAGGAGCTGCGTCGCCGTGGCTCAGAGGAGCAAGGTTCCCAGAGGAGGCTTCCCAACCCGCCCCTGTTGGCAACGAGGTAGAGGCACCTCCTGGGAAGTGAGGGCCCCTCCAGAGAGGTTTCTGTACTCGGGGTGGAAACCCCTGGAGCAGGGAAGGCGGCCGCAGCTGCATCACCCTCACTGATGCAGAGATTGCTGCCATTTTAAAAAGCGATGCCTGCGGGACAGTTTTTTAAATTAATTTTGTAATTAAAAGATGAGAATGTGACCTCCTGATAACTCCTTTCTCCTCCCCTCCTCCCTCCATTGTCCTTGATCACACGCCCACACTCGGGCCCCAGCACTTCTGCACCGGGTGTCTGTCTGCCCCGTGTAAATTCCACTGTGTCAATGGAATCCCACACCAGTTCCTCCACGTGTCTGGCTTTTTGCACAACCTTGTGTCTGTAATCTCCATCCATATTGATGTGGGGAGCTGTGACTGATTCTTCTCATCGAAGACCGATTGTTTTTAAGTGAGGGAATAGCCCTCACTCCTCTGCACTTCCTGCTCTCCCTCCTTCTCTTTTCAAATCAGTATGTGAACTTGTCCACACCAAGTGATTCGGTAGAGATGAGAATGTTGGTTACATGAGTCCATGTTGCTCTAGAGAAAAACGTGAATGTGCCCCCCTCCCCACACACTGGCTTGTGCCCCCCTGTCCGCAAAGGCTCTGGTGGGGATCATTTTTAATTAAGGGCTTAGCCACAGCTCCAGGAATGTGAAACAGTGCCGTCGGTTCCTGGAAGCATCTTTGGAAATGCGTTCCCTGAACTGTAACAGTTGGAGAGGAACCAAGTTGGTGCTGGGGTCTGGAGGATGCGCCGCGTTTCCGTCCTAGACCCTTGGAATACCACGCTCGGTTCTGGAGGGTAGCAACCAGCAGACAGAAGGGCCGCAGCATGATGTTGGCTGTGAAACAGGCTGGAAACTGAGCAAAAGGTAATGCAGTGCAGAAAGAAAAAGCGAAAAGATGCCCCCTGTGGCCCATTGCAAAGAAAGGTCAATAAGTCAGGAGAAGAAAGGAAGCGGGGCAAGGCTTTCCACTTTTCAGGCTCAAGGGGAAGGGAAGGACTAGACATGAAAGTGGGAGGTAAAGGGGAAAGACTGGATTTTTTAAATTAAAAACAATCATGGACGCCATGTACATGCAAGTTAGGATACAAAATGTAACAAACATGTAACTACAGGGTGGGCCAGCAGATGTCAGACGAAGACAACCTATTCTCTGTGAAGCATTGCCCTCCGCCCCCAGCCCCCAACCAGGTTGATAATTACCTCTGAGCCTGTGTGGGGACCCAAAGAAGGTGTGACCCCTTATCAAATAAGGCAAATCTCTGTCATTACTCCAATATCTTAGTGAGCAAACAGTCCTGTAGGAATTACAGCTCCTTTTCTCAACCTGTTTTCTTTGCCTCTCTTGATCCCAGCTACTTTTAAATAGATATTGGAACTCAGGAAGGATATGCTAAGTTAGAAAAACAGTTTAGTGTAGAATGTGATGATTTTGAGACTTTAAAAAAAAGAAGAAGAAAAAGAAGATAGGAAAATTAAATTGTGGGAGTTCCCAAACTCACTGAGGCGTTATCTTCCCTGCCTCATCAGAAAATGTTTGTGGAGGTTCTTCTGAGTACTGGGGGCCGTGCTCGGTGCTGCAGAGTTTAAGGCCCCTGAGGCGGGGTCTCTGCCTTCTGGGCATGAATTCCTCACTCCTCTGTCACTTCTCCCAGCACCCAGACTAAGGAAACTCACTGCGGGGTCTCCAGCACCAAAGACTATGCTTGGCCCTTGGAAGGATTCCAACAAATACACATTGCTTCTGCTGTCTTGCACCTGTGAGAACTAGCTAACTAGTCAGGGATACTGCCCCACATCCAAGATTACGTAATTAACTGATAAATTGTGCAGCTCAGACACCAAAGCATATTAAATTTCTTTCTCCGTCTTCCCAGGCTCCTCATACAGGTAGAACCAGGATCCCTTGATTTTTGTACGCTCTCCTGAGCATGTCCTCATGCCTGGCCTGTGAGAAGGACAGTGTGCATTCACTCTCTTAATCGTCGCAACTTGATGAGGCGGTGATTGTAATTCTCCCCATTATACAGATTAAAGAAGTGAGGCTTGGAGAGGTTCCATTTGCCCACAGTTACAGAACGGCTGAATTTGCCTCTTAAGTCAGGCGACGGCACGAGGGAGTGTCTAAGGCTGCATACGGCGTGGGGAGCAGTGTGGCCGATGGCTTGAGCACCCACCCGACACCACGGCCTGTCTGTGTTTCAGACGAAGCTCCCTGTTTGGTTTGGCAAGTGCAGCCCACTGCAAGGAACAGACCGCGTCGTGTGTCGGCACGCCTTCGACGTCCAGCTCCTGCCCAAGAGACCGCTGTGTGGATGCCTGGATGACAGGCCCTCCTGGGACGCTCGGCGTAGCCACGGCTGTGAGAGGAAGCTTCCCCCTCGACGGATTGTGCACTGGTTCCACCTCAAGGACTCCCAGAGATGGCTGAGAAAATGACTACTGTTCCACCAAAACCCTGATGAAATTAAATGTTCAGATCTTAGGTATTAAGATCTCAGCTCAAGGCCGAAATATTGTAAAGAAGATCCCCTGAAAGGTGGACATTTTCTCATATTATCCTCTTCAAATCTCACGTATCTGTGCTCACCCCTCTTCCTGCTCCCAAACTTTTCCTTCTCTTGCTTCCCCTGTTCAGAGCAGATGCACCTAGCGAGCCCCTGGATGTCCCTGGCAACGGCAGTGACACAGTGCTCACCCTCTGCTTTCTAACAACTCGTGACACAGACGCCCGGGGCAGTGGAACCAGAGCCACAGGGCCCACAGCCTCACACAGCAGCCCACTCAGTGCCCCTGCTGCCACGGGGTCTGGAAGTCCAGGAGGGTTGCATCGGGCACGCAGTCTTGTCCTCACTCTGTGTCCCCCAGCTGGTCCTTGAAATGAGTTGCAGTTAAAAGACCAGCTCTCCATGGGGCTTTTGAGACCTCTAAGTCATTGAGTCCACATTTCATTATCAGCCACTGCAACAAAGAAAACGTAGATTCAACAGGTGCACGGTCTTTCTGCGGGGTGAGTTGAAAGAAGTTGCAAGTACTGTAGTTAAGAGCAGAGACTCTGAAGCCAGAACGTCTGGGATCCCTTCATGGTTCTGCTCCTTAAAGCTGTGTGGCCTATGACAAGTCCCTCAACCTCTCTGTTTAACTGAGCTTTCTCATCTGTAAAATTGGGATGATAAAGATGGTGATGATGCGAGCATCCTCCTTTTACAGTTGTGAGCTAATATTTATAAAGAGCTAAGAATAGCATAAGACACAATCCACTTGTGAATTTTCAACCAACATCAAACCTTATTAAAATAACATGATACAACCCTCTCGACTTCTGCTTTGGGCTCATGAACCACAGCTCCCTGTAGAGGAAGTGTTAAGGGAACACAATTTCAGAGCACCAATCTAATACTGAGCTGAACACACTTCATTAACTCAGCGAAGGCTTTCTTTCCTTACCTCCAAGGAAAGGTCCGGTCTTTTGTCCTCCTGGCACCTGTCCCATCTCTGATCCCGCTCTTCTCTGATCTCCGCTGCTCATCAGATATCAGGGTCACCTGGCTCTTTGGCCCCATTTCTGGTGACCTTTGTGCTCCAACTGCTCTCGGTTTCTCCCAGGGAACATCCTGGCTCCTCTTACAGCTCCACTTTAGTTCAAGTCAATAATCATGTGTTAAGCACCTGCTAGCCCGAAGCACCAAAGGATGCAGAAGTCCCCATCCTTACTCTCAAATGGGATGTGTGCCCAGCATAAGATAGGGCCAGCGCTCCAGCTGAGATCCAAAGTACTGTGGACCAAACTTCACGGGGGGCAGAACAGGAGGTGGCCTCACCAAGGAGGGGACCTTTGGTGTAAGCCTTAAATGGTGAGATTTCAATATGGAGAAGCACAGGCTCCAAGCTTTGGAAGTGCAAGGTGCTGATTTATTCATCCATTCACTCAATAGGGAGCGCCTACCATGTGCCAGGTACTGAGTTAGAATCTCTGCTCAGCCACCTGCCAGCTATATGACCGTGGATGGTCCACTTAACCTCTCTGTGCCCCAGTCTCCTCAAGCATAAAATGGGGCCGTAACAATGTCTATCTCGTGGACTCAGGAGCTCTTAGAACAGTGCCTGCTACATAGTAAGTGCTCAGGAAAGGCTTCCTAATATTATTCTTGTTGTTATAAGTGGAACAAATAGTTGCCTTAAATGCACTATCTGCCATCAAGAAGCTCATGAATATTACTAGAGCCGCAGACATACGAATAATTACACTTCCGTGTACTCTCCTGGGAGATTCGTCCAGTGGGTTTTTTTTTGTGACCTCCCCTCCCCAATTCTTGCAAATGAAAATGTCTTTCTGTGTTCCTGGCTTTCTCATACATTACGTTAATGACATCTGTTGAGCTTTCAGAGGCAGGCAGGTGGCCCGCCTGTTGAACTCCCCAGCATCTCCAGAGATTCAAGTCGTTCACTTCATCTGTTCATTCATTCTCCAAACACGGTGTACCCCAGGCCCAGGTCCAAGCACTGATGCCACCACATTTGTAAAAAATAATAATGATAATAAATAAGGACAGAGGACAGAGGGTGGGAGAGAGAGACATCCGAAAGGCAATTAAAATACAGAATGGTAAAAATGGAATTGAGAATATTTTAATAGAAGGTGCAAAGGCAGTTACCTGTTGGTTGGCAGTTAACTCTCTGCACAGGGAGAGTATAGATGTCATTAATGTATTCTGGAATTGAATGCTGGGCCCTGCCTCATGCCCCCTTCTCTTGTCTTCTGCTCAACTTCCTCTGATCTCGGCCATTCCCACATCACTTCAGTTATCAATAACTAAAATTTGCACCTCCAGTCCAGGCCCATCTATGACGCTCCAAAATCATATAGGCATCTCCATAGGACCATTAGGGTCACCTCAAACTCCTCGAGTCCCAAATGAACTCACGGTTTTGCCGCCGAGCCTGGCTCCTCCTCCACTGTTCCTGGCTGTCCACGCTGGAAACCCGAGGGTCCTGCCTCCTCTGCCCCCGCCTCCCCCAGTGCCAGTCAGTACCGGTTCCTTCCCATCCTGCTTCCCCACCTAAACTACCTGCGTTTCAGCTCCTCCACCTTCTGTGCAGGATCTTAGGCAACCGCACGTTTTATTTCATTTTCCTGCCCATATTTTCCCTTCACTCCAATTTGCTTGTTTGTTTACTTACTCTTTTGTCCTGCTGTATATATTTCCATCCGTCACTTTGGGGCCTGCATAAATAAACATGGTGGAAAGCACTTGTGCATTCATTACGGGCCCGGAGCTTCCCAGCCACCCTGGGAGATGCAGGGCACGTGGTACCAGCATCACTGTACAGATGAGGAAGCTGAGGCCGGCGGGGGCAGTCACCAGGCTATCGACAGTTCCATAACTGAGCAGAGCTGGGGCAGGAAGCCAGGCTGCGTGGCGTGTCACATCCCAGGGACCCCGGCACCCCATCCCACTATGGTGCCCCAGCCCTTGCCAGGGAGACGTCACCCTTGCCCTCAAGTGCATAATCTATGGGGTCAAAAACAAGGGAAGGCCATGCCCTTTTCTTGTGATATAGGTGGAGCCAGAGTGGATGAGGCAAAAAAAGAAACAGAGTAAAATTTTAAAGGGCCGTGGCCTGGAAAGGTCACAGCCAGGCAGCGTGCTCCACAGCCCAGCCCCTCCACGCTGTGGGCTTTACATGAACAGCTACTGCCCCTCCCTCGAGCCTTGTCAATCTGGCTTCCTTGTCTGGTCAGTCTGCTTCGTGGCAGATGAGAAAGTTCAAGTGAGAGGAAAGAACCAGGCTCGGGGCTCTCAGCAGGCCCAGCCCAGGCCGTAATCCAGGGTTACACACGCCCAGACCTGCCGCGATCATCGGGGTCTCCTCCTCCGCCCCCTCCTGCAAGCAGGACCCTCGGTCTCTCCCCTGCCCCAACTCGGCCCAGCTGACAAGGACTAGTCCTGACAGCAGGGACTCCTCAGCCCTGTCCACGGAGCCCCAGAGGTCTGTGGGCAGATCCAAGATGTCCATGAACTCGGCTGGAGGAAAAAAATTAGATCTTCATTTTCTCTCACCTCTAACTGCAACTTAACATTTCCTTAAATTATGAGTGGAGCCAACGACAGACACAAATCACGGCAGGAACCGCAGAGGCTGTGACACCGTCACCAATAGAAATCAGTTATTTTCATATCGCATCACTGTTGCAGATAGCTCAAAATATCCTTCACACCCAGTGCTTCTTCAAAGCTGTGTTCACTGTTAGACCCACTGCTGGAGTGTGACATTTTTTGTTTGTTTGTTTTGAGGAAGATTAGCCCTGAGCTAACTACTGCCAATCCCCCTCTTTTTGCTGAGGAAGACTGGCCCTGAGCTAACATCCATGCCCATCTTCCTCTACTTTATATGTGGGACGCCTACCTCAGCATGGCGTGCCAAGCGGTGCCATGTCCACACCTGGGATCCGAACCGGCGAACCCCAGGCCGCCGAGAAGTGAACGTGCGCACTTAATCGCTGCTCCGCCTGGCCAGGCCCTCGAGTGTGACATTTAAGGCATTAATAAAGAAGCACAGGTATTACTATTTCATGAACTTGTCTTAAAGTTGTTTTTATAACTGCATTTTAATGTCATTAGTTTCCTTGGTCATCCTATGTATTTTATCTTATATTCACAAACACACTATTCCAGGAGGGGTCCTCAGGCGTCTCCAGCTCCCAGACAGGCCCATGGCGCGAGAAGCTGAGCCCCACCTGGCACCCCCCGCACTCCTGCTGGGAGCCCTTCTTCACGCCTGCCTTTACTCCATCCTACCTGGATCCGTGCTCTCTTAAACTGCCATCATGGGGGGAATAATTAACCTTTCAGAAGCGGGGGGCTCCTCCTTCTGGCCAGGGATCCCGGAGGGGGACCCCTGTTTTTAATTCTGTGACAGGTGTTTTTGGTGGCAACAGAGCTTGGTGTTGAACCTGAGTCCTGGGGAGTCTGGGCTATCTGCTGGAACCTCAGGGCCCCTCAGGGAGATTTGGGGTCACACAGAACTGCTGGAAAAGTCTGTGGAATCAGTGAAACTTCAGATGACTTTACATGCCCGTCCTCACGCCCTGTCCCAGCTCCCGTGTCGTCTTCAGCCTTTGGGACACTGCACTGTTGAAGGAAGGAGCTCCTCCCTTTAGCCAGTTTGCCGGGCTGAGGAGCTAGGATGAACAGGCACGTGTCCCAGTGGGCACGTCCCCTACCCTCTCGTACAAACACACTCCCAACCTTCTGAGACACATCCCCCACCCCCCACCCCCACTGGGAAAGATTCACCTCAGCTAACATCTGTTGCCAATCTTCCTCTTTTTTTTTCCCCTCTCCCCAAAGCCTCAGGACAGAGTTGTATATTCTAGCCATGAGTCCTTCTAATTCTTCTACGTGAGCCACCACCACAGCACAGCTACCGACAGATGAGTGGTGTGGTTCTGAGCCCAGGTGCTGAACCCAGGCTGCCGAAGTGGAGTGCACCAAACTTTCACCCCTAGGTCATCAGGGCTGGCCCACTGCTGGCCCTCTCTTGACTGCCTGGGTGGCAGCTCACCCAGCACCCATCCCAAGATGCTACTGTCAGTGGGTCCTCAGGACCAGTGTCTCAACCCAGCTGTGCTTTCCCAACAGACTCGATTCCATTCATAAAAATGACATAGGTGAGCAAAAGGATTCTTGACACCCTGGGTATTATCTGTTCATGTTAGCACATCAAGGCTATGGGGCAGCTCTTTGTCACTTCTTTGATAATCTCCCAGGTACCCAGAGCTCTCCCACTGAGGGAATGGAGCTAAGCCGGAGAGCACATTTCATTAGTTAGCCGTGCAGACTGCATTTAAGGCCACGCTGGGACTGAAGAAGACTCGAATCTGAAAACCAAACGTGCAGCCTCTGGTGGCTCTTTCCAGTTCTGTGCAGGCAGAAGTGACTGCGTCTGTCAGCCACCGTGCTGCTTCCTTAGGGGCTGTTTCAAGAGATGGCATCAGCTCAGCTCAGAAAGCTCGGCTTTGCTGCTCAGGACGTCTGTATTTGGGGACAGCTCCTGACTTGGTGATATTCCCGTCGATCCAGATGCATTAAATTAGAGAGCCTGAGGCAGGCGCCAAGGTTCCGGACAGCCTTGCCCTGTCTCCAGTGTGCTCCCAGGGCAACGACAACATGGCAGGAGCACAGGCCCCACCGCTCCGAGCCCTATGCCACAACTGGGCAGTCCTGACGACAGTTCCCTGTTTCTTTCCTCCAGAGCATTTGCCACGGTTGAAAGTACCTTGTTTGCTTCTTGATTTACTGTCTGCCTCCTCTGTTAGAATGGACGATTCCCAAGAGCAAGAACTGTGTCTAGTTCAATGCTTTGTCCCTAGGGGGCCCCACCCAGAATCGATTCATGATGCTTGTGAGTGTCTGGTGCGGGGATGCTGCATCAACGAGCAGGGTTTCTCTGAGCCCAGTCTCCTCTGGGACAGTCGTAACCTGTGGCGTGTATGCACAAAGCTGTTTGAGGACTGTCACTGGCATCTCATTTTGATCTCTGCAGCTCTCCTGGAGCGTCGTGTGGAGGCAGGTTCATGCAAGTGCGAGAGGCCGGTCAGCCCCCAGAGACGCGGGCGGTGGGGCTCGGAACAGTGTGGCACTCAAAGGAGAGGCTTCTCCTGCTGTTCCCCTGGCCGCCTCTCCTACCCTGTCAAGCCTTCGCCCTGCTCCTCTCTCTCGCTCTCAATACTGGCCCCTCCCACCAGCACCGACCCACATGCGGTCTCTCTCCTCTTAATCTAAACCTCCTGGGAGCCCTCATCCCTTCAGGACCATCCCTCCCCGTCCTCAGCCGCACCTCCTGAAACAGCAGTCCAGGCACCATCTCCATCGGTTTCCCTCCCATTCCTGCTGCAAAACCCTCATGAAGGATTTCTGCCACCTTGTCCCACCCACCTTCCCTGGGATCTCGTTGCACAGGCCACATCCTTGCCCCTACCTCGATGGGCTCCTGGTCCTCATCCCCAGCCTCTCAGGGTATCTGACAGCATTGATACACTCTCCTTCTTAAAATACTTTCTGGTCCCAAAACCCCACATGACCTTGATTTTCTTCCCTCCTCTCTGGCTACTCCATGCCAACCTTCTTTCCAGGTTCTTCCTTCTCTTCTCCTTCTTTAATTCTCATCATCTTGTCCCAGGCCGGTGATTCTCAACAGAGGACAGTTTTGCCCCCAGGGGTCATCTGGTGATGTCTGAAGAAATTTTGTTTGTCACCACTAGGGGGTGCTACTGGCACCTAGTGGGTAGAGGCCAGACACGCTGCTAAACACCCCACAATGCACAGGACACCCCCACAACCTAGAATTATCCAGTCCAAGCCGTCAGGAGTGCTGCGGGCGAGAAGCTCTCCTCTGCCCACACATTCTCCTGGGCCAGCACCTTTGTCCCTGTGTCTTCAGGTGCTACGTTTGCAGTGATGGCTCTCCAAAGCACTCCTCTACCTCACCCCTCCCTGGTGGCTTCACACTGGGGTGCCTTCTGGACATCTCCGCGCGGAGCTTAACCTGTCCCAAACCAGCGTTCCTGCTTCTCCCCACAGCAACTCCCCACCCCCAGTCTGATTCTCTTTCTGTCCCGCATCTCAGAGAATCCACAAACTTCCATCCACCTGCTCCAGCAGAAATCTTGGGCCACCCTCCACTCCTCCCCCTCTCTCCTTTCATAGATCTGATTGATGATTGGGGTTTTCAGTTCAAGCCACTGAATATCAATTCCATCTGCCGCTCCCTCTCCCCTGCCAGCTCTCTGGTTCAGGCTTCCAGATCTCTCACCCACAGCCCTCCGACGGCTTCCTAACAGGGTTTCCCACCCACACTCTTCCTCTCTCCAACCCATTTCCCACCCTGAAGCCAAAGCAACCTTTCCAAAATGCCGATTTGATCATGTAACTTCCCTGCACCCCTTGCCATCAGGATGAAAGTCCAAATTCCCATCTAGCCCGTGCTTGTCTCTCCAGAAGAATCTCTCATCATTCTCTCCCTCTCCCCGAATGAAGTTCAGCCACACTGAAGCTGCATTAGTCCCTGGAGTGGGAGCTGTGTTGTCTCTAACCTCCGGGCATTTGCATATGACACTCCTCTGCCTGCAGCACCTTCCTCCTGCCAGGCCTGAGACGCCCTTCCTTCAGAAGCCCTTCTAGAAGCCCTGAGTCCTGTTTAGGTGCATGTCCCATACAACCTGTACACCCCAGCAGAGCGGGGACCCTACAGTGACTGCCCACTTATTTGTCTTTCTGCTCAGTCAGGGCCGCTCTGTGAGGACGGAGCTATCCCTGCCAGTGCCCAGTGCCGTCCACAGTGCCTGGCACAGAGCCTGACACTAGGTAGGAGCTCAACCAGTATTTGCTGTAGGAATGAATAAATGGACCCCTTTTTAAAGATTGGCACCTGAGCTAACACCTGTTGCCAATCTTTTTTTTTTCTTTCTCCCCAAAGCCCCCCAGCACACAGTTGTATATTCTAGTTGTGGGTCCTTCTAGTTATGGCATATGGGACATCGCCTCAACATGGTCTGATGAGTGGTGCCATGTCTGCGCCCAGGATCCAAACCAGCAAAACCACCGAAGCGGAGCACAAGAACTTAACCACTCGGCCACAGGGCCAGCCCCTGGACACCTTTTTAAAAACCATCAGAAGCTGGATTGCTCTACACCGTGGCAAGAATCGTGATTCAAAATCACTTTGTTTAAGCAACAAACTGACAAGGTTTTCTCTGCTAAGACTGCTTACTATACATGTTCAGTTCAAACTAAGGAATTCATGATTTTTCAAATTAAAATGGCTTATCTTAAGTGATGAGGAGCAGGGAATTAATGGCTTGCTTAGCTTCCCAAATATCTTACATGTCTACCCCAAGCACAGGCCTGTGTGCAACATCAGCAATATTAAGGATGAGTGAATTAGGGAGCGATTCAGCCACTGTGCAAGTCCAGGTTATTACACTGAGGAGTTTCTATGTTTGTTTTTTGTGTCTATATGAATGTATTTAATATGGAGGCTCAGGTATTGATTTCTTATTCAGTATGACAATCATTCAATAATATCTTTAAGCCTCTGTGTTTTCAGAGCAGCCAGGACAGGTTTATCTCCGAAGGCCAACTGGAGTGTGGGTGGGAAGGGGCTCCAGCCCAGCAGAGGGCAAAGTCGTCAGGCAGTGCTGACTCAGCCACTGAACCACTAAGGCAGGAGACAGGAAGGGGCTGGGGACACCACCTGCTTCACCTCAATACGAGGTTTCTTTCTTTCGATGCCTCTGCCTTCAAGGCAGCAGCCCAGGTGGGAAGGCAGGTGAAGATGTTAGCTCCACCTCAACAAACTCTTGGAAGCAACAACCAGTTAGAAAGGTATCCAGAGCCAGCCCTGATGGCCTAGCAGTTGGAGTTTGGCACACTCTGCTTCAACAGCCCAGGTTTGGTTCCCGGGCGTGGAACCACATCACTTTTCTGTCAGTAGCCATGCTGTGGTGGTGTCTCACATAGAAGAACCAGAAGAACTTTCAACTATATGCAACTATGTACAGGGGCTTTGCAGGGAGAAAAGGAAGAAAAAAGGAGGAAGATTGGTAACAGATGTTAGCTTAGGTCATATCTTCCCCTGCCAAAAAGGAAAAAAGAAAGAAAGCTGTCTACCTACACCTAGAGACATGCCTGATTTTCTTTGAAGAAAATGGGCAAGGCAGGCTTCCTCCAGCAGAGCACACAAGTCCTCCAGTCACGCAGACTGTCCTTCAGTTCTGGAAAAGCTCTCCAAGGCCAGAGCTGCCCCATGTGGACCTCAGTAGGGGCTGTCCCAGCCACTGCTGGCACCCTTGGTGGTCCCAACACTCAGAGATTGAGAGCACGGACAGCTCAAGACGAGACTGACGTGTTCCAAGTAGACCCTGTATGCACCAGCAAAACACCAGCAGGGACATTCTCTCCTCAACAGACGGGGCTCTGCCAACCTGATGTGTGTGTGTGTGAGTGTGTGTGTGTGTGTGTGTGGTTGGGGCAGGGCAGACAACAGGAAAGTGGGAGATCAAAAGCCACCCCAGAGCTTTCCAGCCAAAACTGCCATCAAGCTAATGGTTTTCGAAATAAAATATTGATTGTTAATCCTGCGTCTTTCAAAAATCTACACCCAGCCAAGACCTGTGCCCGTCCTTGTGATGTTAACAGCCTAGAGAGAGAGCCAGCTCTGGGACCCTCAGGGGCAGGGCCGACCTGCATGCTCCGGGTATGCCAGAGGCATCTGTCCCACAGGCTTCTTCATCCAGGTGAGCCTTTCCCTGGGCGGTCCTTGTGCCCTCCACCCCTGACTAACCTCTCCCTGCAGGCCTGTCCAGTCCATTCCTCGCCCTCCCATGTACACCAGTGGCACTGTTTGCCCACCTGTCCACATCCTGTGCCCCCACCACCTGGCACAGCACACCGGGGAGGCAGCGTGCAGAGACCACTGACTTTGGTGCCAAACAGACCCAGGGTCAGATTCTGGTGCCACCATTTGCTAACTTTGGGCCTGTCTTTAAACTCCTCTGAGGTCAGTTGCATCATCTGTGAAATGGGTGTAACCACTTCAGTCACAGGCAGTTGGTTGAAAGTAACAGAAACCCATTTGAACTGACTTAAGCCAAAAAAAGGGTAGTTAATTGAGGGAATTCTAGGGTATGTTGTGGAATCCAAGGAAGGTTCAGTGTCTGCAATGCTACCTCCTGAAGGTGAGGGAAGATCAGGGAGCGTGCAGATGACGGGCTATCGCAGTCCCCGGCACACAGGAAAGGTTCATGAAACAGGAGCCATGATTAGTCGTAAGCTACTCGCACCCTACCCCAGTGCCCGCGCCTGAAAAGCAGGGGTGTTAAACAGAGATAGAAAGATTTCCCCGCGTTTATGAACTTTGTGTCTGTTCTGTTAGCATCCTCAATAGTTCTAATTAGACGGTGGAAATTTCCAGGCACAGTGAGGGATTTGCTCTATTTCACTTGTTGAATTTTTCCAACCAGAGCCTAATTTCTGTCTTCTTTGCTCTGCAGCAGGGGCAGAAGGCACCACAGCTGAACTTGGCAGCTGATTCCACCCACTTCCTCCCCACTGGCCGGAGAAGCAAAGCCACTGTGGCCGTGAAGCTCCACAATGTGAGGCCAGCACAGAGGCAATGGCGGCATCCAGGGCGGGGCCCACACCTCCCCCATGTTTGCCATCCCTGCGGCCTCCCGCCTGGGGCTCCGCAGACTTCCTGGAGGCCCCCTGCTTGCTCTCTGCATGGTAAGTGGTTGTTTTCCAGGGTACCACAGACACAGCCACCTCAACAGCAAAATGTCCACTAAAGCAGCAAGTGACCAGATGCAGCCACACAGACCTAGTGCACGGTGTTTAGACAGAACTTTGGGATCTGAAAGATCCGACTTTAGATCAGAACTCCATCATTAACTGGTTGTGTGACTAAGAGAAAATCGTGTAGCATCTTTTTTCCCCAATTTTTTTATTATATCATTTATTATGTATTATTATTATACCTAAATGTAAAATGTACCATCTTCGTTACTTTTAAGTGCGCAGTTCAGCGGCATTACATACATCACAGTGATGTGCAGCCATCACTCCATCCATCTCCAGTGCTCTTCCCTCCTGCAAAACTGAAACCCTGTATTTATTTGTACTGGTCAGGGTTCTCCAGAGAAACAGAACCACAGCCTCCCAGACACACCCGGAAATAATGTTTAACCAGCTATCTGGGCACCGCACGGCCCAGCCAGGTTGACACATAAAATTAACTGTCGCACCATAAGCACTAACTCCCCATTCTCCCGCCCCCAGCCCCTGGCAACCGCCACTCTACTTCCTATCTCCATTGATTTGATTGCTCTGGGGACCTCATCTAAGTGGCATCATACAGAATTTGTCTGTCTGTCACTGGCTTCTTTCGCTTAGCACAATGTCTTCAAGATTCATCCTTGTCGTAGCGTGTGTTGGACTTTCCTTCTCTTTTAAGGCTGGATAGTGTTCCCCTGGAGGGATATGCCACGTTTTGCCTATCCATTCATTGACACTTGGGCTGCTTCCACCTTTTGACTCTTGTGAATAATGCTGCTATGAACATGAGTGTACCAATATCTTTCAATACCCTGCTCAATTCTTTTTGATATATATCCAGAAGTGGAATTGCTGGATCTATAGTAATTCTATATTTAACTTTTTGAGGAACTACACATCATTTTCCACAGTGGCTGTAATACACTCCCGCCAACAGTGCACAGGGTTCCAATTTCTCCACGTCCTCACCCATACCTTTATTTTCCGCTTTTTTTTGATGATAACCATCCTAATGGGTGTGAGGTGGTATCTCATTGTGGTTTTGATTCGCATTTCCCTAATAAATTAGTGATATTGAGCATCTTTTCATGTGCTTAACAACCTTTTGTGTATCCTCTTTGGAAAAATGTCTCTTCAAGTCCTTTGCCCATTTATGAACTGAGTTGCTTGTTTTTCGTTGCTGTTGAGTTTTAGGAGTTCTCTATATATTTGGGATATGAGTCTCTCATCAGCTATATGATTGGCAAATATTTTCTCCCATTCTGTGGGTTGCTTTTTCACTCTGTTGATAGCGTCTCCTGATGCACAAAAGTTTTTAATTTTCATAAAGTCCAATTTGAATGTTTTTTCCGTTTTTCCTATGCTCTTGATGTTGTATCCAAGAAATCATTGCCAGATCCAATGTTATGACATTTTTGTCCTACGTTTTCTCCTAAAAATTTTTTAGTTTTAGCTCTTATGTTTAGGTTCTTGATCCACTCAGAGTCAATTTTTATATATGATGTAAGTAAGGGTCCAGCTTCATTCTTTTGCATATGGATACCCAGTTTTCTGGCACCACTTGTTGAGAAGACTTTTTCCCCCATTGAATGTCCTTGGCACCCTTGTCGCAAATCATTTGCCCGTGCATGCAAGGGTTTATTTCTGGACTCTCTAGTCTGTTCATTGGTCTATGTCTACCTTTACGCCGGTGCCACACTGTTTTGATTTGTAGCAAGATTTGAAAGCAGGAAGTGTGAGTCCTCCAACTTCATTTTTCTGTTTCAAGATTGTTTTGGCCGTGTAGTGTCTGAAGCCTGAATTTCACCACTTGTAAGATGGGGAAGATACTTGCGTCTGCCTCCCTGGATCCTGTGTGTGTGTGTGAGTGCGCGTGTGTGTTAGATGAGATAAGACGTGTAAAGCACTTGGCACTTCGTATGGGATGTAGTAAGTTAATATTAAGAATTTCCATTAATATAAAATGATATAAAAATTCCTTTAATGAGTTATTGCCTCTTCCAGATTACCAGCTGTGATGTATCTTTCATGTGTAGCCTGCATCTTTAGGAAGACTAAGTCAGTCTCCCAGTATTAACTGGCCCTGTCTCAGCATAAACTGTCCCAGACTGGAGCGGTCAAGCCAGTGTTCAAACCACAGGTCAGTCACATGATAGCTGTGTGCCTTAGGGTGAGACACACAATCTCTCTGTGCTTTTGGTTTTTATATTTGAAATGGGCATAATGAGACCTACTTCAGAGTCTTTCTGGAGGGGATAATTTAAACAACGCACGTGAAGCCCCTAGCTCTGTGCACTGCACATAGTAAATACTAAATAAATTATTTTTTCCTCCCTCCCCGTTTCTCCCTCCCCATGTCGTTCTTGCTCTAGACAACTTGTTTCCTTGCTTTTCTGCTTTTCCTATGAAAGAGGTACATGCTGTGGTCTCTGACACAAGAGAATTAACCATCTCTTTAAAGAAACAAGAAATTTTGTTTGCCCAAAACAGGGGCAAACAATGCCAGACCCCACCCTCGAGGAAGCAGAGTCCATATGGGCCTGCGGCACTGACCGTTGTCTAAGGGCCACCACGCCCAATGGCTCCGCCAGTCCAGGAAGGCCAACGTGCTCCACAAGCAGTTCAGCTCAACCCAGGACTTCATTTATGTACTTTCGCATTTATTTATTCATCGGGAAACATTTGTTGAAGGTGTACCACCCAACCTTGCACCCACCAGACCCCTATCTCATGGGAAGACAGATAAATACAATAATACACGCAGGGGAGATGCAGCGGCTTTAACACCAGCCTTGATCTGCTTCTGCTTCTGCTTCTTGAGCTTCTTTCAGGAAGAACGCTAGAAACAGAAACAGAATTCTAAGTGAACTAAGTCCAAGTGACAGAGTAGCTTTCGTCAGGCCTGCTCCTGTTGTGGTGGGGACCCAGCTCGAGCCACAGGTTGACAGGGAAAGATCCGCACTCTCTCCCACCAGCACTGGGCAGCAGGTAGACTGTGAATGATCCCAGGAGATGGGCCAGCAGACAGTTTCCTCCTGCCTGCTGCCCAGACGTTAGATGAGGCCGACAGCATCATAACGTGCCAGCGATAGTTCAAAATCAAGGGTCAAGCTCAAGGTCTTTCTTTGTGTTTCCTTGTCACTTGCTCCACCTAAGTCTTCATCTCTGTGAAATAACGGGTGATGGCTGTTCTTGGAAACACATCTCCTGATTCTGACATAAAAGGATGTCTTTCGTGCCTTGCTTGGTTTCAAAGGTGAAGCCAATAAACAAGGGTGACGTACGCATCGCAGACAGGAATAATGCTCCCCAGGGCCCCTTTCTCCCAATTGATGGCTGTTAAATTTTGTACTATACCTTGAGAGAAGGTGAACAGAGTTGCTCTGTTAAATTAACAAAAAAATTGTCTTAAGTATGAGATAATTAACAGATTATCTAATATTCTAGAATACAAGACAATGAAATCAGCTTTAAAAATAACTTGACGTCACAGGTCTCCTCTCCATGGAGATTTGTGTCCCGCTGCTGCAAGCGCACATCCTCGTTTACTCCATCGTGCTCGGTTCCGTCGTTCCCTGGGAATGTGACACCAGGGCCCCCTGCGCAAGCCTGACCCAGAGAGGAGGCTGGAAACCAGAGCAGGGAAGACTTCACTCGGAAAAAGCAGCCTTGAAAGATTTATTAAAACCCAGAGCTTCCTGTTGTTCCAAATCTGAGGGAAGAAGGATGTTTACAGACTCTACAGTAACCTCTATACTCTTCAGATACTGCAAAACATACTGCTGATGTCTCAGACGTATTGACGTATCAATATACTTACAGACATAATTTTTTACTCACCAAACAGAAAAAGCATCTATAAATCATTGAGAAACTTTGAGGACACGTAAAGACTATGGGTTTACAACAAAATGCAGAGACCAAAATTTACTAAATTGTTAGAATACACACAGATACACACACACAGAGACCACACCCCATACCATCATCACGCCACTTAAAAGATGTTTAATCTGTATTCTTAGCCCTGTTACAAAGTTTCGCAAGCTTGGCCACAGCTCTGAATGATGGTGAAATAACTCCACTAACCTTTGGAAGCTTTGGAGAATTCTGCAGTGGTAGAATTTTTAACTCCAAGCAGCATAGAGCAGGCCTTGTTCTGTTCTTTTGTCACCTACACAGCAGCTTCCACCGAAAGAGGACTCCACGTGTGGTCCGTCCATCACATCGGCACATGTGGAGAGTGAATTTGGTCTCCATGGCTGACGAGCAGTAAGCAACAGAGTATGACCATTCTGGGCATCTGGACCCTGACCATTCTGCCCTTGGGAAGATGATTGGTCACCTTCCTGTATCTTGGCTACTTTTCTCAGACCCTAAGTTGCCAAGTCTGAGTCTGAGATCTTATTGAGATAAAAAGAACCAGAGAGGCCAAGAAATGTTTTAAAAATGAAAAAGCAATTGGTAGACCATTGTGTGGTGTGGGTCCATTTCTGCCCAACGCTTGTGTGTGTTAATGTATACATATGCGTATATTTAGTGTGAACTCTGGAAGAATATTACCAAAAGGTAACTAATGGTTATTGCTTTGAAGCAGAATTTTAGGATACTTGAATTTTCTATTTTACTTTGATATTTAATTTTTGATAATGAGCATGTATTAGTTTTGAAAACAGAAAAAATAGGGGTTTCTTTGTTTTAAAGAACAAATATGCAAATAAGAAGTTCAAACTCATCATTTTTACATATGATTGGATATGGCTTTATTAACGGCAGAATGTGTGACTGAAAATAAGATTACCTTGGCCCAAAGATGTACAAACAAGGCCCTATTTATGTCCTCATATCCCCATTTTTTATGACCCAAAGAATATAAGATAGTTAATTTTTAAAGGTGCTAGTCATTCTTCAGCCTTGACGTGAAGGCACTGAGCTAACACATCAGAAGAGTTAAACAAATTCAATGTGGAAAAGATCAGAGTTTATATCAGGGTTTTCAGTTATTGTGAAGTTCAATGCTGGGCTCTATCTCATTTTCCCCTTGTTTTTTCAAGTAATAGTGCATAAACAGTTATATTCTACTATGCCATTCAATGACAAATCATAAGGATTTCCCCACATTGTTGAAAATTCTTCAGAAACATACTTTAATAAATGTGTCAAACAACTGCCTCTTCGTTGATTTGGCCACTTTTCTATCATTGACCTTTTAGGTCTTTGATTAGCTATTAGAAATAATCATTATTTATTCATCAATCTTTCATTTACCAATTCAGTGAGCACTTTTTGGGCACTTGCTATGCACCGGGCACTGTGCTGAGCACTGGGGGACCACCATCAAAAAGGCAGACACAGTCTCCCCTCTGAGGGGCTTACGGTCCAGTTGCAAGACAGACATCATCCAGACAAGTGCCTGTGATTCACACACTGTGCTGACCACCCTGACAATGAAGGAGAGTTTGATGACAGGTTGAGGTTGGGAATCTGACTGCTGTGGGCTGAATTGCGTCTCCCAAATGCATGTGTTCAAGTCCTAAGCCCCAGGACCTCAGAATGGAATTGGAGTTTGGAGATAGGGTCGTTGCAGATGTAACTAGTTAAGATGAGGTCATTACGGTGGGGCCCTAATCTGGTATGCTTATAAAAGGGGAAATTTGGACATGGAGAGGGAGAATGCCACATGAATGTGAACATGTCGATGGCCATCTACAAGCCAAGGAAAGAAAACCGCAGCAGATGCTCCCTCACAGCCCTCAGAGGAACCAACCCTGCTGGTACCTTGATTTCAGACTTCTAGCCTCCAGAACTTGAGACAGTCAATTTCTGCTGTTTAAGCACGCAGTCAGTGGTACCTCCTTGTGGCAGCCCTAGAAGGAGGCCTCTCTGAGAAAGCAGCAGATAAGGAGGGCTCAGCAGGAGAAGAGAAGAGGAGAGGAAGCTGTGCCGAAATGAAGACGAGGAGGCTGAGTCATCCAGGGCCTTATAGGCATGTTAAGGATGTTGGGTTCATTCTCTGGTCAATGAGCGGGGAAGCAATATGATGAGGGTGGCCCTTTGGTACCCAGAGTTCAGTAGAAAACAACAGAAACCACTCTTGCTTTTTTAAGCAGAGAGGAATCTATCGTGGAATTACCTGCTTGCAGATTGCTGGATGGGCTGGAGGAGCAGGCCGTGGACCGCGGCTGGAGGAGCAGGCCATGGATCGGGCCTTGAGGAGAGACTCCTAGAACGTCGCCACAGAGCTCACCCACCAGGGGAACCGTTCCTTCTCCTGCAGTCAGGAAGCTGAGGAATGGGGAAGGTGAGGCTGTGCCTACCTGCTGGTGCCAGAACATGCCAGGGAGGCAGCAGTCCCTCATCCACAGGCCACAGCTTCAACTGTAGCTGCAGGGCCACAGTGCACCTGCGAGAGCCACACCTGCAGAAGTGAATGCCTTGTGCCAGCCCCTCCCGCCGCCCCCCGCCTCACTCTGCGCTAACTCACCTCGTCCAGGAATGCATGATGTACTCAGATGACTTGAGCATTGCGTCTGGAGCCAAAGTTGCATGGACTCTGGGAAATGGGGTCTTCAGCTTTCCAGCCTCTGCAGGAGAGAAAGGTACACTGGGAGGAGGTTGGAATAGGCACTGAATACACCAAAGTACCGCATCCTCTTTAAAAGGTTACTTTGGTGGCCATGTGGAAAATGGATGGGGGAGGCAAAGGGAGGGAAGGGAGACCAGGTAGAAGACTACTGCACCAGTCCAGGTGAGGGATGATGGTTGGGTGGGTTCAAAGGGCAGAGGTGAGATGGAGGCAAGAGGGTTAAGCTTATATCTTGAAGGAAACATCTACAGTCCTTGCTCTGATCTCCTAGGCCCTGTGAGACCGAGCTCCTACCTTCTTCTCTGGCCTTGTTTCACTCTTGCCCTTGATCTCTCTGCTCCAGCCACATCTATCCTCTTCCAGTTACTCGAACAGCACAAGCTCATTCCTACCTTAAGGCCTTTGCAAAGCTGTTTCCCCCACCTGGGCTGCACTGCCTTCAGATTTTTGCATAATTGGTTTCCTCTTAGCAAATCCCAGTTTAAATATTACATCTTCAGAGAGGCCTCCTCTGACCACCCAATTTGAAGTAACCTCCACATTGCCTGGTTTTTCCAAGAGTATCAAGAACCAAGTGATATTTTCTTATTTGTTTGCCCTCTGAGCAGAGACCCCATATGTCCATTTATCTCTATGTCTTCTGTGCCTAGAACAGTGCCTGACACACAGGTGACACTCAGCAAACACTCACAGATGGCCGCAGGATGTGGGAGATGAGAGAGAGAAGTGCTGGGGATGACATGCAGGTTGCTGGACTAGACAACCGTGTGGACGATGATGCCACAGAGATTTGAGCCAAAATGGGGACAATGTTTTGTGAGAAGAGGAAAACACAATTTAAGTTTTTGACATTTCAAGTTTGAAATGTCCATGTGGTAGACAAAATAAATAGCCCCCAATGATGTCCACATCATGATCCCTGGAGCCTATGACTGTGTGACCTTACATGACACAAGAGATTTTTCAGGTGTGATTAAGTTAAGGATCTTGAGATGGGAAGATTATCCTGGATTACTGGGTGGGCCCAGTGTAATCTAAGGTCCTTATAAGAGGGAGGTTGAGGGAGATCTGATGACAGAAGACACAACGGCCATGGAAGCGTAGAGGTTTGCATGATGGGAGGAAGGAGCATGAGCCAAAGACTGCAGGCGGCCTCTGGAAGCTGGGAAGGCAAGGAAACAGACTCTCCCCTGGAGCTCCAGAAGGAACCAGCCCTGCTGACACCTTGATTTTAGACTTCTGACCTCCAGAACCGTAAGAAACCATAAGACAATAAATCTGTGTTGTTTGAAGCCGCTAAGCTTGTGATCATTTGTTACAGCAGCAACAGAAAACTAATATAGCCCATAAAAAGTTCTATGTGGAGACGCTAATTAGGCAGTTAATACATCTTTGTTTGCGTCTTTATTATTTTTAGGAGTACAATAGTGAATCAAAGAGGAAGAACTTTTAAAACCCCATATATATCATTAAATGGCTTTATAGAGACGTCGTACCAGTTAGCTCTCCCATCACGTGTACACAAGGGAGCCATCTCACCTCACTGCATCATTATGTTTGCAAATTTGATAACCAAATAGTGATATTTTTGCTCTGGTTTGCATTGCCTTTAACTGCTAATGAGGCAAAACATTCCTCGTACATTTATTAGCTGATTTTAATTTCCTCCTCTGAAAATTGTCTATTTCATCTTTTATCAGTTAAGATGACTTCATCCCAAGTTACAGAACACCTACCTAAAAGTAGGTTAAACAACAGAAATTTATTAATAAATCTCACATCACAAACAGCCCAGAGGTGGCCAATTGGAGGCTTGGCTCAGAGCACCAGTGACTTCAGGGCTGTGGTCAAATTCTCTCTGATTGTCTTTGTGATACCCTCATGGTCACAGCCTGCTACGGGCCTCCAAACATCAGACCCTCAATGCAACCCTCTTCATGAGCAGGAAGGAGAGAGGGAAGGGTTTCCCTTGCACCACTCTCTCCTGCATTTTCCTCAGAGCCTCAGAATCTGCCTTGTGTCTTACTGCTCAGAACTGGGACACATGCCCGGATCACAGCGGCAAGGGGAGCTGGAAATGTGAGCTCCTGGCTCTTCTCTGCCTCTGTTTGGGAGTGGGCTTTCCCAGCAGGGAAAAGCATCCCCACTCGCCTTTGCACCTTGTCCTGTTGCAATCATTATTTTTTCTCACCCTCTTGCATGAGCTTTATCGAGTAAGGATATTAACCCTTCATCTGTCATTGTGTGGCCAGTACTGTTTTATGGTTTGTTTGTCATTTCATTTTGTTTATGGTAATCTTTGTCTTTACTAAATGGGCTCGGTGATTCCTTAGGAGACTAAAAAAAGTTTGTGTGTCTCCCTGCTCCCCTCAGAAAGTGCCGAGAAGAATTCATTTCCGCTGACAGCAGTGCAGGCACCTGCAATGCGCTGTCCGGTGCTCCGCTGTTCTCTCCTCTAAAGGTGCACGGCCTGATGGAACAGTTACCACCCTCCAGGCTCTCAAGGGGCCTGAGCTCATCCGAGGCAGGAGACCTGACCTCAGCTCTTGAGACACTACCCAGGGAAGGAAAGGGGTGCTGAGAACGGCCCAGTTCCCCCACAGAAGGACGAGAGAGAAATCAAGATGGCGTGCTCTGCTTTGGAGGTCATCACTCTCCATGGTCTTCTCCGGGCCATCCATGGAGATCTGCTCCCGCTTCAAATTGCTTTGGTCCTTACAGCTATGGCTTCACTCTTGTGTTCATTCTGCCTCAGAAACGTCTGCAGGTCCTTCACACACGTCTGGGGCCCTCCGCTAGCCCGGAGGCTCCTTGGGAATGAGGACCGCAGCGTCCACTTTGGGATCTCTCGAGTACTGAACATTTGAGGCACTTCTGTGGTGGCACCTTTGCTATTACAATAAAATCTCACTACCCACCTCCCCGACACGTCAATGCACACATATTTTTTTAATCTTTCAGGTCTATTGCAGAGCTGCCCCGAAGCTGTCAGGGCCTAGAGGTAGGTTCCCAGTGCCCACATCACACCTAATCCCGTGCTAGGGCCTGAAGAGTCCTACAGCCCTTTCAGAACTGGTCCAGAACAGGCACCCAGCCATAGCCTGCAACTGCCCCCTCATCCTCAACCAGCTCACGGACGTTTTCTCCTCTTTGTCAGGCACTTCTGACCCATCTGATCTTTGAACGTTTGTGATCCCAGAATACTGGCTGCCCTCCCAATCGATCTCAGATTTCAAATCTGAGCCCTCCACCTCGCTGCGTTGCCCCAGCCCCACCCACCAGCTTTCCCGGCTCCTTTGACAGGTGGTGGTAATTTTTTAAGGGATGGTGGTCAAAGAGTGTCTTCAAGTTCCCTAAGTAGAACATAGTGGCTCCCTAAGGAGAACCACAGAGAACATATAAAGGGCGTTGGTCTTTTATGACACAGTTATTTGCAGTTCTGTTCAGTGTGCAAAGATACATAAAATTTCTTCAGTTCGATTTTTCATTAAATTTTTGTGAGAAATGTTTAACAATAACCAATTACAAAAGATAAATAAGTTTAAATTGTTATTTAAAAGGACAAACCTCAGATGTCACTCTAATCGTCTGCTTTAATCTCCTCTCATGAGCTCTGAATCCGAAGACCTGACTGTCTCCTGGCTCCCACCAGCTGGGTGTTCTGAGGGGTCGGCTCAGCGGTTCCTCCCTGGGGAAGGAGCCACCAGCAGTGCATTTACCCGCCACGACCATGTCCTCCCTTCCACCTCACCTCCTCATCAATCCAGTCACCCAACATGGAGCGTCGTGTCTCCTCCACAGCCCTCAGATCCATCCGCTCCACTCCATTCCCGCCAACCCCGCCTCAGTTAAGGTTCCCTTCTTGTCACACCAGGATTACTACAAAGGGTCCCCATCTCTCTCTCTCTCTCCTGAACCTTCTCCTGGTTGCTGAGGGAGGGATTGTGATACAGCACGTCTCCCTCTCGTCCTCAGCAGCACCCTCAGCACCTCTGGGGTGCAAGGCTGGCTTCTCAGGACAGCCACCAGCTCTACCCACCCTCCCGAGCCCCCCGCACCCCTGGGCTCCAGCTCCACAAACAGCTCATGGAATGCGCATGACTTGCTCCTGTCAGTCCCGTTGCACCCGTGACTCTCTGCCTGTGTTTTAAATATAGGTTTTATTGCTATCTAAGTATGGTGAGGCCCACAGATCAGGAGACAACTACCACGGAGAAGATAGTTGTTACTCACAGTTCCCAAGAAGAGGGTCACACCGCGCTATGCAGGGCCACCCAGGGAAGCACTGGGGTCACTCAGGGTGCAGGGGGCAAGGGGAAATTGTGGGCAAGATCCTTTCTTGTGGTTTCTGGGGAAGGAACGGGTGAGGCAGGGTAAGTGGAATTAGGATTGGCTGGTTTGAACAATTTTAGCTGGCTCTAGGGCATAGGGGCTGACACTAGTCGGTTGGTACCTGGCCCTTGGGGGCTTAGGGCAGGTGGATAGTGGCCTGGAGTGTGAGAACCAATAAAGGACGTGGTGGGGGTGCGGGCTCTGGATTGGCTGGTTTGCAGATGAGAGGTGCGCTCCTGGGCCAGTCTTTTGCTTTCTCTAGGAACCAGCTAACCCTGGAAGAGGTGGTCCCTCTCTGGTCAGCAAGGCCCTAGATGTCAAAATATCAAGTACAAAAGCTAGGAAGCATGTTTAATACATGCTGGGATGCCCTTCTCTTCATCCATGTCATGACTGATGGGCAAGATGTCACAGTGCAAGGCTCTAGAGGCTCCCACGTGACCTCAGTCGGCCAGGGAGCCTCTCTGAGCCTTGGTTACCCATCTGTGGAGGGTCACGGGACCAGACGTGGCTGGTGGCCAGCACTGCGCTGGGCATGGAATCAGCACTGAGTGGATGTCAGTTTCCTCCTCCCCAGCTTTGTCCTTCCAAGAGAGAGCTCAGGTGTTCCTTCTCTGGGATGTCCTCTGACCCCTCGGCCTGGGCTACTTGTCCCCCTCATGCCATGCACTTGCCTGTATCTCAGCACTTATCACACTAGATTGCATGTGTCCATCTGTCTGTCTGTCTCCGCTGTGAGACGGGGAGATCTTGAGGGCAGGAAGGGGTCTTCCAGAACTGAATCCTGAGGGCCCACCACAGACCCTGGCTCCTGGTCACAGGGCTTGCTCGGCAAACATTTGCAAAGTAAATGAATTAATCGTGGCTTTACAGTTTCCAACACCTCCCAAAGGAATGTTCCATGCAGGCCCCTCTGGGGACAGACACTCATGCTTCCTCATCCTGAGTCTCCGTTTGAAGCCAGACCAAGCCATTAGCACAGCTGCACACGGGGGTGGCAGGCACCAGCTGGCGGGGTGCATCTCAGCTCTGGAGTTGATTTCCCGAGCAGACCCTAACACGTGTGTGCGCCAGCCACACGGGAGCGCTTTCGCTAATGAGGAAACGGCACCTGGCCTCAGCCTGCGGGGACTAAGCGACACACTCTCCTCACCTCCGCCCACCCAGCAGAGTCCCTCGCCTCCAGCCTGGACAGCAGGCTCACGTGCCCACCCCTGGGACCCCTCTCCCAGCAAGGGCCCCACACATACCCCAGACCAAAGCCGGGCTGTTTCTACTAGAAACCTTGGTGCATGGAAATGGATGGCATTGCATCCAGCAAGGGAGAAATATCACATTTTTAACCAATTCTTAATGAAAACGTGCCATTGGACGTGCTGAGGCTCTCCCAGTGTGACTAGCAGAGGCCATCATGGGCCCTTGTCCTAGTTAAGTTTTATCACCCTCCACTCTGCTCCCAAAATAACAGCCGGGGCCTGAGCTGCTGGGTGGCGTCCACAGACCGGCTCCAGTCCATGGGGTCTTTTTGCCCAAACATTCCTCCCTCAGCTGTCGGTTGCCTTGTGACACTTGTTCCTGGGAAAGAGAGTGAGAAGGGGGTGGGGGTGGGGGAGGCACCCCCAGCGACTGCTTCTGATGCTTCTGATTTGTGTGCTTTCTGGAAGGTGAGGGGCGGGGTGGCAGGCAAGGACAGCTGCTAATTCCCAACCCCACGCCCGGCTGCCCGCCACGCAGCACCTCAGATGCCCGAGCCCCGGGGGGAGCAGGAGCAGCTGCAAGGAGCAGAGTGGCAAAGCGCTGCTCATCCAGTCTTTCAGAAGCATTTATCCAGCTGTTAGTACTTGCCAGACAGCGGATAGGCGGGGAGGGTACAAAGAGTAAAAATAGATTTTCCTCAAGGCACTCAGGGTCTAGCCGAAGAGGAAATAAGCAAAGATGCAAATAAAATGCAACACAGTAACTGCTATAGGAAGTGCTCCTGATCCAAACTGGAGGGAGTCAGGGGGCCTGCTGGTGGAGGCGAGGCCTTCGCTGAGTCTTGAAGGAGAGACGTCAGCCGTGTGAAAAAGTGTCAGCCGTGTGAAAAAGTGGGAGGAAGGGAGAGAAACCAGACTGTCCAAAGGGACGAGCAAGAGAGAAGCGGCATCGCGTGGTCGGAAAACCACATAAGCCAAGTGTTCACAGACCTCAGGCTGTAGATCCACGTGAGGGCACATCCGTTATGCTGGCATGTGCTCAGATGCAAGAAAGATAACCCACAGCTGTAAGTCACTCAAGCCAGGGCTGTCCAAACTTTAGAGTGCATACAGATCACCCAGGGATCTTATTAAAATGAAGACTCTGATCGAGAAAATCTGGGGCGGGGCCCGAGATCTTGCATAGGCTTTCTGGAAATGCAGAATACAATTGGCCAATAGAACTGGCAATATACTCAAATGAGCTGTGGACCAGACTTCTGGAAGCAAGGATTAAACATCGAGGAGAAATCTTGTCTCACGTAGCAAGATGCCTGGACAAGGTTGTTCCATGGTGGGTCCCGTGGCTCAGCATTGTCACCAAGGGCTCAGGCACTGCTTCCTCAGCACAGCTCTCCTCCTTGTCTGATGCTCTTATAATCAAAGTGTGGCTGTTACAGCTCTCGACAGCCAGTTCTCCCACAGTATAGCCTCAGAGACAAGAACAAAGGCAGCTTCTCCCCACAGGCCTCTTTCTTTTGCCCAGGGAGAAAAATCTCTCCCAGAAAATATATACATATATATATATACACACACACACACACATACACATTGATCTATTTATCTAGCTAGCTAGCTAGCTATCGAGATTTATTATAAGGACCTGGTTCATACAATCATGGAGGCTGAGACGTGCCAAGGGCTACAGAAGGAGGCAGCAAGCTGCAGACCCAGGAGAGCTGATAGTGTAGTTCCAGTCCAAGTCTGTAGGCCTGGAAACCAGGAGAGTCGGTGGTGTACATTCTGGTCAGAAGGCTGGCAGGCTCTAGACCCAGGAAGAGCTGATGTTTCAGTTTGGGTCTGAAAACAGAAAAAAGCCAACGTTCCAGTTTGAAGGTTGCCAGCCTGTTTGTTCTATTCAGGCCTTCAACTGGTTGGATGAGGCCCACCCACGTTAGGGAGGGCCATCTGCTTTACTCAGTCTCCTGATTTAAATGTTAATCTCATCTAGAAACACCCTCTCAGAAACACCCAGCATAATATTTGATCAAACATCTGGGCACCCTGTAGCCCAGTCAAGTGGACACATAAAATTAACCACCACACCTCCTGGCAGGCCCCCTCTATGTTTCGTTGGCCAGAAGTGGGTCATGTGCCCACTCATGAACCAATTGCTGACAAAGAAAAATAGGGTCCCATGATGCCTCAAACAATCAGGGCTAACCCCGCCCCAGGTTGGACCCAACTTCTGTGTGCATACTGCCACCAGCATCGGACTGAGCAAAACCAGGGTTCTTTAGCACAGAAGAAGAGGAGGAGTGGCTATGAGCAGGCAAGCCACAGTGCCACAGAATTAAGAGCCACTAACTGTGGCTCTTAGCTCCCACCTCTACGGCCGGGCCCCCTCTGTGCTTCCACTTATATCCAGCAGTCCCAAAGTAGTGTCTTCCGTTTCCTCGGATGCAGTCCAGGGTGCTACTCACTACCTCTACTCTCCTTGGGCCTAACTCTGCCATGTAGCCCACTGCTTTAAGCTGTAGATCTCTGTTGATGGACCTCAGATTTCGTGTGACCCAACAGCTTGGCAGACACTGAGAAGTAGGAACGAGAACAGCTCCCATAGCAGGTTTGCTTGGCCAGGAAGTGCCGGGGTTTAGGCGATCGCTCCTCGGAGTAACACTCACAGTCTTTTTCTCCCCATAGCCCACACCTCATCACTAGGGCTGCATCAGAGCAGGTCTACATGCCAGCCTACATGCTAGACTCTTCCTAAAGGCACTACTCCCTGTCTGTCGTGTCAGACCCCTCGATGAATTCTCTCCAAGGCCTCAGAGCTCTTCTTCCTGTTGTGACTCCCTTCCATCAGCCCGTGCTCCACACCCTGGCCCCAGACTCATAGCTAAACACTCCTGCATCGCGTGGAGCCCAGTTGTAGGTGTCGTTTGACTGTTTGCCACAGGGTGCTTCTCTGCCCTCATTTAAATCAGTAGCTATAAATAGATACTTGGGATGGGCGGGGAGAGGCATCACTTATTCTGTGGGCCAGACCTACCTCATCTCTGCTGTCTCAAGATGATGCGTTCAGTTACACGCGAGTAAGTAGGAAGTTTTAGTGTGGGTAAAGGCGGAGTGAGGCTAGATCATAGAATTATCCTGGATACACACTAAGGAATTTGGAGTTATCCCAAAGGTCACAGGGAGCCAAGTGATATAGGATTTAATCTGGGAAATGGCATAATATGACTTGCATTTCAAAAAGTTCCCTCTAGGACCCATGTGGAGGATGAAGTAGAGGAAGATGGTGACGAAAGGCAAGATGACCGTTGCCCATGTAGTAATTTAGGTGAGAAATGAGCAAGGTCTGAGCAAGAGCAGGGTTCATGGGGTTAGGGAGAAGGAAATAAGCATGAAACATGTAAAAGGAGGCTGAGTCTATAAGACTCCAAGCTTTCATGAACGACTTGACTCGGGAGTGGTGAAGCAGAGGGAGTCAGCGGGGCCCCTCCAGACAGGAATGGCAGGAGGGGTACCAGGCTCAGGGAAATATCTGTTGCACTCGGCTTTGATCACATTGAATTTAGATCATCTGTGGGACATCTAACCATTATTATATCACAGTCTTACATGCAAGAAAGAAATTTAAGCTGGAAAAATTACAGAATCGGGAGTCATCATCATATAGTTTAAGTTATTTGTACGGATGAGATTCCCAGGGAAAGAGAAAGATACAGTTTGACACCAGATATAGATACAGTATTTCTGGGCATGTAAAGAGAGGGAGTCTGAGAAGGACGCTTAGAAGCAGTGGCCTGAGAGGCAGGAGAAAATCAAGAGACAATGGAGTATTTCCAGAGGGAAGTAGGCAATTGATTCAGGAAATTTGTATTGAATATCTACAGTGTAGCAGGCACTGTTCCAGGCCCTGACAGAGAGGAACAAGGCTGACATGGGCCCTACCTTCATGAAGCCAGCAGTCTAGAAGAGAAGACAGGCATTAACCAAGAAAGGAGGGCTCCTGGCAAGATGGTGAACAGCGCCGGCTGCTGGCCCCTCCCCCAGCACAACCCTGGAGATACCAAAGATCGACAAGGAAAATGCATGGATTTGAAGAGCTAAAGCAAAGACAAAGACAAACCCTTAGGGAAGGGGGGGGGGTGTTGACCTGGTATGGAGTAGCCTGGGAGAGGAGGGCATAGGACCATGACTGAGGAAGAGGCCACATTGTGCTCTTTTCTCTGCCATAGAACCTGAGTGGTTGTTGCCTGCCTTCCAGCCCTTGCAATGAGAAAACACCACAGTAAATTTGTGGCAATAACAGAGGCCAGTGCAACGAGAGGGTGAACAGGTGACAACCGGGGAAAACTGATTAGCCCTCGAATTTCCCTCCTCCCCTGTCCTTTACCTCCCCCACAGCTCAAAGACTAGGTAGCTACAACAAGGAAGGCAATTGCTCAGAAGGCCAGGCAAGACGTACAGAGAAGACCCCTCTGAGACAAGGTCATCTTGTGAGGGGCACTAAATGGCTGTCCTCGAGAACTGAGCCTGGGCCCACGAGAGCTCTGTTCTAAGGCAGGCACTGTCACCACAAGCTAGGAAGTTTATCAGCAGGAGCGCATGAACAGGGCCAATTACTACAACAGCAACAATAATCCTCATATTATCTAATGCTTGGTTTTCAACAAAAAAATTACATGCAAAGAAACAGTTAAGTGCAGCCTGTACTCAAGGAAAAATGCAGTCAATAGAAGCTGACTGAAGGGAACCAGATGCTGGATTTAGTAAGCAAAAGTTTCAATGTTGCTACTAAGAATACGTTCAAAGAAGTAAAGGAAACTATGTCAAATAACTAACAGAAAATACTATGTCAATGACTGTTACAGACTGAATATTTGTGCCCTCCCCAAAATGTTTATGTTGAAGCCCTAACACCCAACGTGACTGTATTTGGAGATAGTGCCTGTGAGGAGATGATAAAGGTTAAGTGAGAATAGAAGAGTGGGGCCCTACTTTGATAGGTTTGGGTCCTTATAAGAAGAGGAAGAGACACTTGTTTTCTCTTTCTCTTCACCATGTGAGGACCCAGCAAGAAAGCAGCTGTTTGCAAGCCAGGAAGAGAATCCTCACCAGAAATCAGCTTTGCTGGACCTTGATCTGAGACATCTAGCCTTCAGAATTGCGAGAAAATAACTTTTTGTTGCTTAAGTCACCTAGTCTATGGTTTTCTGTCAGCCCAAGCAGACGAACACAATGACTGAACAAAATCTCAATAGAGAAGTAGAAACTATAAAAAAGATTCAAATGGAAATTTTATAGTTAAAAAGACAACAACTAAAATTTAAAATTCACTAGATAGGCTCAGTGGAAGATTATAGATGGCAGAAGAATCAGTGAAATTGAAGATAGATAAATAAAAATTATCCAATCTGAAGAACAGAAGGAAAAAAAGATTGAATAAAAATGAACAGAGGGGCTGGCCTCATGGCCGAGTAGTTAAGTTCATGCGCTCTGCTTTGGGGGCCCAGGGTTTTGCCAGTTCGGATCCTGGACGCAGACATGACACTACTTATCCAGCCATGTTGAGGTGGCGTCCCACATGCCGCAACTAGAAGGACCCATAAATAAAATATACAAGTATGTACTGGGGGGATTTGGAGAGAAAAAGAAAAAAAAAAGAGAGAGAGAGAGAGATTGGCAACAATTGTTAGCTCAGGTGCCAATCGTTAAAAATAAATAAATGAATAAAAATTTTAAAAATAAAATAAAAATAAATGAACAGAGACTCAGAGACCAGTGAAACATCATGTGTACCAACATATATGCAAGAGGAGTCTCCAAAAAAGACGAGAGGAAGAGAAAAGAAACTATCTGAAGAAGTATTGGCCCAAATTTTGCAAATATGATAAAAAAAAAATTCATCAAGAAGATATAAAAAGTAAAAATATGTACGCACCTAACAACAGAGCCCAAAATACATGAAGTAGAACTGGCAGAACTGAAAAGACATAGAGACCATTCCACAATTATAGTCAGAGAATTCCATACTCCTTTCTCAGGAACTGACAGCAGTAGACAGAAAATCAATAAGGATATTAAAGACTTGAACAACAGTCCTTCCCCAAACAGCAGAATTACACACTCTTTTCAAGCACCCATTAGACACTCTCCAGGATAGACCATATCCTAGACTATAAAACAAGTCTCAATAAATTTAAAAGGAATTAAATGATACTACCTATTTTTTCCAGCCACTGCAGAATTAATTGGTGGCCAAAAACAGAAAGAAAATTGGGAAATCACCTACTATCTGAAGTTAAACAATATACTTCTATCCCTGGGTCAAAGAAGAAATCACAAGAGAAATTCAAAAAATATCTTGAACTGGGTAAAAGGGCAAACACAACATAAATTTATGGTATGCAAGGAAAGCCATGCTTAAAGACAAAAATTATAGCTTTAAATACTTACATTAGAAAAAGATATCTAAAATCAATCATCTAAGTTTCTGCCCAAAGAAACTAGTAACTGAAAAACAAAACAAGCCCAAAGCAAGTAGAAGGAAATAATCAATATCAGAGAATAAATCAATGAATAGAAAACAGAAACACAATAGAAAAAATCAAGCAACCAAAGCTGGTTCTTTGAAAAGGTCAACAAGATTGATAAATATTTTGCTAGACTAACCAAGATAAAAGGAGAGAAGCTATAATCATACATCATGAATGAAAGAGGAAGCATTACTACAGATTCTACAGAAATTAAAAGATGATAAAGGAATATTATGAATAACTTTATGCCAACTCCAATTTGTGTATTTTTCTCACACCACGAAGCAATTCTCCAACATCAGCCGAGTATCCTACAAATTTAACTCAATTCTGACACTGTCTACCTGGAGATACCATCAGATCCCACAGGTTAGGGGCTCAGTCCTACAAGACTGCTCACCCCGTGCCACCAACTTCAGGCACCAATCACAAGTCCAGGTTGTCACCTGTGCTTCATTCTGACTGGCTATAGATCAGAGGTTTCCACGACCCTTCCTTGGGTTTCATTAATTTGCTAGAGTGGTTCACAGAACTCAGAGGAACATTTTACTTACTAGATTACTGGTTTATTACAAAGAGATATAATTCAGGAATAGCCAGATGAAAGAGATGCATAGCACAAGGTATGGGGAAATGGGTGCAGAGCTTCCTCGCCCTCTCTGAGCATGCTGCCTCCCAGCACCTCCACACATGGTCACACATCCAGAAGCTCTCTGAAGCCCATTTCTTTCGGTTTTTATGGAAGTTTCATTACATAGGCATGATGATGAAATCATTGGCCATTGGTGACTGAACTCAATTTCCTGCCCCTCTTCCCTCCCTCTGAGGTTGGGAGTGGGGAGTGAGACTGAAATTTCCGGCCCTTTAATCACACGCTTGGTTCTGCTGGCAACCAGTCCCATCCTTAGGTTCCCTAGGGTTTTTCCAAAAGTCGTCTCATTAACATAACAAAAGATACTTTTATCACCCTCATCACTTAGGAATGCTCAAAGGTTTTGAGAGCAGGGACAAAGACTAAATATATATTTCTTATTATAAACCACAATATCACACCAACAAATTACACAGCTGAGATGAAATGGAAAAATTCCTGGGAAGACACAAATTACCAAGACTGACTCAAGAACAAATAGAAAATCTGAAAAGACCTATTAAAATGTAAAGAAATTGAATTAGTAATTTTAAAATATTGCTAAAAGGAAAACCAAATTCTGGTGATAAATTTGGTAATTTCGACCAAATATTTAAGGAAGAAATAATACACATTTACACAAACTCTCCCAGAAAACTGAAGAGAGAATATTTCCTAACTCATTCTATGAGGTAAGCATTATCTGATACTCAAACCAAACAAAGAAATTTTAAGAAAAGGAAGCTACAAATCAGTATACAAAATTTTAAACAAAGTATTAACAAATAGAATCCAACAATATATTGAAGGATAACACATCACGGTCTAATGGAATTTGTTCCAGGAATGCAAAGTTAGTTTAACATAAGAAAATCAATCAGTGTAATTCGTCATATTAGTAGAATAAAGGACAAAATGATCATCTCAACAGATACAAAATTTTTTTTACAAAATCCAACATCTATCTCTCAGAAAAACTCTCAAGTAGGAATAGCAAGGAACTTCTTCAACCTGATAATAGGCATTTACAAAAATCCGTAAGCTAATATCATAATTAGGAGTGGTTGAATACTTTCCCCTAAGATCAGGAACGAGGAAAAGATGTCCTCTCTCACCACTTCTGTTCAACACTGAACTGAGGGTTCCAACCAGAGCAGTAAGGCAAGAGAAATAAATGAAAGGCATGCTGATTGGAAAGGAAGAAACAACATTTTTATTTTTCATAGGCAACATTATTTTATATGCAGAAAATCTTGAGAAACCTATAAAAACTATTAGAACCAATAAACAAGTTTAGCAGGGCTGCAGAATCCAAGATCAACATACACAAATCAATTGTATTTCTCTATTTTAGCAATGAACAACCTGCAAATGAAATTAAGAAAACAATTCCATTCACATTTTAGTTGTTACTAAAAATATGAAATTGGGATAAATCTGGCAAAAGATGTTCAAGGCCTGAGCACTAGATTTTCCTTTGCTGCATTGTAAACCGTCACAACCTGAGCAGCTTGGTAAAGCTCTCACAGCTTTTGTGAGTCAGGAGTCTGATCACAGCTCCATCTGAACCCTCTCCTCAGGTCTCCCAGGCTGCAATCAAGGTGTCGGCTGGAACTGTGGTCTCATCTGAAACCTCTTAAACATTCAATCAGCTTGTAGCGGAATTCAGTTCTCTACAGAACCCATGGAAGCTTTCATCCTCTTTTGTGTGTGTGTGTGTGTGTGTGTGTGTGTGTGTAAGGAAGATCGTCACTGAGCTAACATCTGTGCCAATCTTCTTCTATCTTGTATGTGGGATGCTGCCGCAGCATGGCTTGATGAGCAGCGTGTAAGTCAGTGCCCAGGATCCGAACCCTCGAACCCCAGGCCCCCAAAGTGGAGTACATGAACTTAACCACAATGCCACTGGGCCAACCCTGAAGCTTTCATCCTCTTTGAGGCCAGAGTGTCTCTCTGGTGCTTCATCCTCTTCTAAGAACTCCCCTAATTAGGTCAGGCCCACTTAAGATTATATTAACCTTTTATTAACTCAAAATCTACTGATTAGTAACCTAATTACAGGAGTGAAATCCCGTTATATTCATGGGTCCTGCCCACACGCAAGGGGAGGAAATTGTACCAGGCACGTGTACTAGGAGGTGGAAATCTTGGGGGCCATCTTAGAACCCTGCCAACCACAACCCGTATACTGGAGACTACAAAACATTGCTGTGAGGAATTAAACAAGACCTAAGGAAATGGAGAGATACATCTTCTTCATGAGTTGGAAGGCTCAATGTTAGCAAGATATCACATCTTTCCAAATTGGTTTATAGATTGAACACAATCAGAATAAAAATGCCAACAGGCTTTTTTGTAGACATTGGCAAGCTGGTTCTAAAATTCATATGAAAATGTAAATAGCCAAAAGACCTAGGAGAGCCAAAACAACTTTGACAAAGAAGATCAAAGTTGGAAAATTAACGGTACTGAATTTCAAGACTTAGCATAAGGCTACAATTATCAAGTCAATGCAGTAGATAAACAGATGAATGAAACAGAATATTCAAGAAACAGACTCACAGGTATGTCGATAACTGATCTTTTACAAAGATGTAAAGGCAACTCTGTGGAAAAATGATCCATAAAAGGAAAAGGGATACATTAGACTTAGTCAAAACTGAGACTTCTGCTTTTTGAAAAATATTATTAAGAGAACAAATAAACAGCTACAGACTGGGAGAAAATATTTTAAAATTGTATGTTTGAGGGGCTGGCCCCGTGGCCGAGTGGTTAAGTTCGTGCGCTCCGCTGCAGGCGGCCCAGTGTTTTGTTGGTTCAAATCCCGGGCGCGGACATGGCACTGCTCATCAAACCACGCTGAGGCGGCGTCCCACATGCCACAACTAGAAGGACCCACAATGAAGAATATACAACTATGTACCGGGGGGCTTTGGGGAGAAAAAAGGAAAAAAATAAAATCTTAAAAAAAAAATTGTATGTTTGATAAAGAATCTGTTTCTAGAAGATATATTTTTAAATAAGTTTTTTTCTTCAGTTTTATTGAGATATAATTGACATACAGCACTATATAAGTGTAAGGTGTACAGCATAATGATTTGACTTACATAATTGCAAAACGTTTACCACAATGAGTTTAGTTAACATCCGTCATCTCATATAGATACAGGGGAAAAAAACAAAAAACTGTTTTCCTTGTGATGAGAGCTTTTGGGATCTACTCTCTTAACTTTCAAATATACCAGACATCAGTGTTAACCATAGTCATCATGTTGTACATTACGTCCCCAGTGTTTATCTTATGACTGGAAGTTCGTACCTTTTGACCACTTTCATCCAATTTCCTCCCTCCCATCCCCCCAAACTCTCCTGCTTCTGGTAACCACAAATCTGATCTCTTTTTCTATGAGTTTGGGTGTTTTTAGATTCCGTGTATAAGTAAGATCATAGAGTATGTGTCTTTCTCGTCTGATTTATTTCACTCAGCATAATGCCCTCAAGTTCCATCCATGTTGTTGCAAATAGAATATATATTTTTTAAAACTCTTAAAATTCAAGAATAAAAAAGAAAACAATTCTTTTAATGGGCAAAAGATATACAGATGATTAATAAACACATGAAAACATGCTCAACATCACTAGTCATTATGGGAAAAGTGAATTAAAACCACAAATACACTACACATCTCTTAGAATGGCTAAAATTAAAAAGACTGACCATACCAAGTGTGGCAAGGATATGGAGCAACTGGAACTCTCATTTAGAAGATAGTTTGGAAGTTTCTTAAAAAGTTTGACGTAAACCTATCATAAGATTCAACAGTTCTATTCCTAAATCTTTATCCAAGAGAAATGAAAGTAAATAGCCACACAAAGATTTGTACATGAATGTCCACAGTAGCTGTAACAGCCCCAAACCGGAAACAACTGAAATGCCCATCGACATGTGAATGGAAAACCAAATTGTAATATAGCCATAGTTTTCAGTGGAATTACAGGGAATAAACTACCGACGCATGCAACAACATGGATGAATCTCAACATCATTACATGAGTAGGAGAAGCCAGACCAAAAGGCATACATACCGCATGATTCCATTTATTTAAAATTCTACAAAATGTAAACCAACCTAGAGTGACAGGTGCAGATCAATGAGACAGAGAGATGGGGAGTGGGAGGGAGAGACCACAAAGGGGCGCCATGGAACTTTTGTCAGTGAAAGAGGCGTTCATTATCTCAACTGTGGCATGGTTTCATGGATGTATACATGTGTCAAAATATATCAAATGGTGTGCTTTAAATAGGTGCAGTTTATCGTCTGTCAACTCTGTCTCAACAAAGCTATTTAAAATTTTTCAAGTTCAACATGTTTGACAAGAATACTTCAGACTTCACATTGTCTCTCAGCAGGTACACGATGTCAAGTTGTCCCTGTATTAGTGATGCTATGTTTTGCTAATATGGGAGGGTGGCGACTGCCAGATCTTTCCATTATAAAGTGCATTTTTCTTTTTGCAATTAGTAATTGATTTAGAAAGTGATACAATGGCACCAGGCAAATAGCCTCTTCCTCAAATCCTTTTCACCAAATGGCTTGTAACAGGAGTCAGGAAAGTATTTCTGTAAAGTTCCAGATACGAGGCTTTGTGGACCATATTCTCAATGCAATTACTCAGATCTTCCATTGTAACAAAAACACAGTTACAGGCAATCTGTAGGTAAATAAGCGTGGCTGTGTTCCAAGAAACCTTACTTATGGACACTGAAATTTGAATTTCTATAAATTTCATGTGTCAAGAAATATTGTTCTCTTTGGATTTTTTTCCACTTTCTAAAAATATTTAAAACGTTCTTAGCTCATGGGATGTACAAAATCAGGTGGTGGGCTGGATTTGACTGGTGGACTGTGTTTATAGAACACATTTATTGCCTGAATCAATGATTTCATTGAGGTTTGCAAAATGGTAGTTTTCTAATCCAATCATTCTTTTCACAAACACTAGCTGGCACTAGTCTGTAAAGAACTGCTTCTCATCAGTTAGGAATGAAATGCACTTTCTCCTCAAAAGGCAAGATAAATAGTTAATTCTTTCCATTTAATTACAAATTTTCACAGAAAAAAATAGTGTAACTGTCATAACATGTCATAACATGTCAGGATTGTAAATGATTTCCTCTCCCTTTCTCCGGAAAACTATACAGCCATGCATTTTTATTTATTCAATAGTTAATAAAATATTTATTTATTTATAATCAATCTTAGTATTTTTTTCTGATGCTCAAATTGTCCCAAATTTGGCCATTAGGAGACTCCTTCATGTCGGCCCCTGTATGTTTTTGGTACAACTCCATTAATCTTTGTCAGCTTCCTTACTTTTGGCACATGACACCAGGCTCACCTTGTATTTTCTCAGTGCAAACCTGGAATCAGCCATTTCTCCAAAAGCCCTGATTCCCTTAGTGAGGATCTGTATTAGACTTAAACAAAAATACTAAGAAACCAGGTGTGCTCATTGCTACTGTAGTGTCATTGTTTCTAGGCCTTTCAGTGGACATAATTTGTGTCGATATTGCCCCGCAGTGCCCCAGACACTCTCCAGCCGGGAGAAGATGAGGGTCGGGCGGAGATTGGATGGAGGTGGTTAGTGGAATGGAAGGGTTCCCTCCAGAGAGCTGTCAGGGCTGTGGTGCTGCCCCTCGCCCTCATGGAGAAGGAGAGGCGGAGCTTTCCCCCCACCACTTCCCAGCAAGTGAGGGGACTCCAGCCTCAAGACGAGAGCAGGAACAACGCCCAAGGGTGAGGCAGGTTTGACAGACCAGCTGGGGAGGGATTATTCCCTCTGCTGCAACCCAGTCCTCAACAGCTGAACAGCAGAGTGAGCAGTGTGAGACCCGAGAGGCCGCGTGCTCCCAGAGATGTGCTCTGCTGGCCGGGATCCCTCTCTGCCTCTCCAGTCAGCCTCAGCTGGGATAACCCGGTTGGTGAGTCAGGTTACCAAGATTCCACCCCATTCCCCACCTCCCTGGCCTTCTTGCCTTGCACAGCCTCTCTCTGACTCTTAAAACTGGGTGCCTAGTGAGGAAATGAGGCTGGTACGCCACTGTGAAATGAAGTACACTCTCTGCTCCCTCCACTTATGGATTTAGCGGCTTTTATTGGGGCATTTCTCACAAATGTTAATGGCTTCGAAGACCAAGGACAGCAGCTGTGTGGCTCGAAACTGCTAATTGACTGTCTGAGACAGTCGAATCGTCAAAGCCAAACCCTGGATGTCAGGAGCCCCAAGTGAGTTCCTGGTCTTGTACGGACATGATGTTTGGTTACCTCCTTCTCACGCCCAGGCTTTTGAACATGTTCTTTCTCTTACTTGTAACTCCCACCTCTCCCTGAAACCCCCCACCCCCCGCCCCTCTCCCCGGGACACCTTCTCTGACCGTGCCAGCTCACACTCCTAGCTCACATCTCTGACCCTGCGGCACTTGGTCGAGAGCCAGCCCCAGATCACAGACCACTCCAGGGGCGTTTTCTCGATTTGCCTTCCGTTGGTTTTGTCAGTAGGTCTCACTCCCTTAGCTGAGTCTTCAGTGCTTGCCCTGGTGTCCTTTCCTAACTCTGCCAGTTCCAGGGCCTCTTATATTAAAATCTCCAGGTAGATAATTTTCAACATTGAAAACAAAAGAAACATTTGTGTATGTTTGGAAAACTATGCAATAAAAAGTAAATAAAGAAAGAAATGTGAGGCCCCTCAGAATATTAATCCTGGTTCCAGGCCCCCATCCCAACCCTCCGCCACACTCCATGAGTCACTCAGGGCCATGTGGCAAGATTACTAAGCATAATTAAGTAATGCAGCTGACAAACCCTTTTCAGATACAGTCTGTTGTGCTTTAACGTGACGTACGTGATCCTAAAAATCGCCACAGCGCACACAATCACTCAGTAAACAGCACAGGGCTTATGGGAGTAAATGGAGATGAGGAGCGACTCTAAATGTCATCAGTGACATATGCCAGACAACGTAGGGCCCTAATGAAAGCAGCCGCACAGTTTTAACATGATACATGATTAATAAATACAAAAATATTACAATGGAGAGGGCACTTCACCCTGAAAATGACCTGAAGTTTGCTCATGGAGGGGCTGCGACAGGTTGAGGCTTGCCTGTTGTTGTGACTGGCAGACGGAGCGTTCTCTGAACTGAAACCTGGGCACAGAGAGATGTGACAGCCCTGTGGATGGCGGGGCTTATTGTCCTTGATTTTCCTTCGCACCAACTATCAGAAGGAACCTGAAATCCTGACGCACGTTTTTCTGCCTAGAGACACAGGTCCTGTGGGGCACGTGTGCGTGATAAATACCCATCTCATCAAAAATGAAAATCATATCCAATAGTATAGACTTTCTTACAGTTAACTTCTGTATCACTGCTGGAAACTTGTTTCAGACTCTCTTGTTTTCCTCATCTGCACTCAACGCTTTGAAAATTGTAGCAAATGCTTGAAACCACTACACCAGCCATTACAGCACTAAAGGAGTCACTCATGCAGGATCTGGGATTTCCGTTAGGGTCTCTGTATGTAAACAACGCTTTCCTGTCACACGTACTCTCTGGAGTTTTGAACCAGCAGGCTCAGATGTGTTTGAGGTGTTGAATGTTTTTTTTTTTTAATATAGAAAAGCTCACAAGTGCAAAGCAGAGCAAAGCGCAACCTTTAATTGGAACACCCGGGTGCGCGAGGTGGCCAGCAGCTGTGTGAGGAGTGCGTGTGTGCGCTTCACGCGTCCTCTCCAGCCCAGCTCAGTGGGGCGCAGTCTGATGTCCATAGGCCAACGCGGAAGTCACATCATGCGCAAACTGTTCCTTAATGTATCAATTGCTTTGGAACAAACTCAGGTTTTTAAAACAAGCGTTAGAGATGAACTGACTGCAAGTGAAAACTGCCACTCTCCCAGAGATGTTCTTTCTGCCCGGCACCATGCCCTTTCTCTGCAGTAGATGATCTACTGATTTTGATGCATTTTATTTCATAAATGCTTGTAACACTCCTGAATATAGGTTTCATCAACTATAAAGAATAAAACATTTTTTAAAACTTTAAAAGAATATGAAAGAACAGGATGAGAAGGAGGAGGAGAAAAGCGAGGAGGGGCTGCATCTTTTTCTGGTAGTTGGTGCGTGTTCAAGGAGCGTGCGTGCGTGCACTTATATACCTTCCTTCATATACCTAAACGTAATTCCGGGGAGTCAATAGGAGCTTGAAAAATGCTCCCCCATATCAATAGAGCACAGACAAAAGAAATTAAAGATGGCACTAGTGGTGTCTGGATTACATTCATTTACATCAGGCTAAGAATTCTTCTAAAGTCATATTCAGTTTCAGTCCTAAAGTAACCAACTCAATAATGCTAGGAAGTCAAGACAAAATCTAAGTGGCTCCAGATAGAAACCACTCGCCCAGGACAGAATACAGCATTTAGGAAATGCTGGCTCATTCCTGCGGAGGGCACACCCAGGAGCTTGTGGCCCAGAACCACATGCTCCACCTGAACGCCCAGCACTCAGGCTGATGGGCAGGCAGACACTCAGCGACCCTCCTCTCTGGGCTGCTTTCTAGCTCAGAGGATGGCACTAGTTGCAGTCAGAGAGGACAGACCAGGCTGTGGACCTCTTTTTCCATTAGGAGCTTTCCTCCTCTGGCTCCGTTTCCATAACTAGCCCCATTCACATGCTGCTTCCAAGTTGTCAATTGAATTAATTGAATTAGGTCAGTCTACACTCTGCCTATTGGAGGACTGAGAAAAAAGGCAGCTCCGGTGGATTGGTCTCCAGAACCCCCACCATGGTCATGACAGCAAGGGGCTGGAGGGACGGAAGAGAGGGGACAGGGCATGAGGGAGAAAGAGTAGCACCGACGTAGTGAGAGTGTCAAGGACAGTGTGTGAGGTAGAGATGCAGGAGAGAGACTCAGAGGGGAAGAACAGACATCTATTGAGTGCCTGCTGCATGCCAGGCATCATGTTGAGCCCTGGGAATCCCACAGAGAGCCAGCTAGACCCAATCTCCCTCACGGGGCCCAGCACCCTGGCCTCGCCAGGCAGCAGGAAAACATAGGTGAGAAGGATCCTGGTGGGGAGGAAATGAGTCCTGTACCTCAGGTCAAAGTGGGCTAAGCAAGAATTCAGTGAGAATCCCCTTCCGGCCTGAGGCCACCTGCACAGGGAGACTTCCTGAGACGACCTGAGCTGGGAACATGAGGGCAGGCCTTTCCTGGCCTTATCTGCAACTCCGTCTTTCAATTCCCAGAATTCCCAGATCTGCCTGCTCCTTGCCAAGTCACAGGGGGTCATTTTGTCAGTCACCACAAAATCCCTGGATGTGTGACAGCCTGAGAGCTCCACAACAGCCTGGGAAGAACCAGGAAGAGCCTGACCAGCACAGAGGCTCAGCCAGGGAGACGGGAGCTGCTCAGCAACAAAGGGTGGGTAATAGTCCAACATGGCCAGCCATACATGTAAACATTTACTACTAAATTTAAATACATTTAAATATAATTAACCATGCAATGGTTTAAAAAAAGATACTTTGAGAGTTTTTATAGCGGGGGAATTTTTTTTTAACTTTTTATTGAGATTGTGATAGTTTACAACCTTGTGCAATTTCAGTTGTACATTATCATTTGTCAGTCGTGTTGTAGATGCACCACTTCACCCTTTGTGCCCCCACCCACTTCCATACAATTTTCTAACACATACCCCCACCCCTCTTTTCCTCTGGTAGCCACTAATCTGTTCTCTTTGTCTACATGCTTAACTTCCACATATGAGTGGAGTCATACAGAGATTGTCTTTCTCTATCTGGCTTATTTCACTTAACATAATACTCTCAAGGTCCATCCATGTTGTTGTAAATGGGACTATTTTATCCTTTTTTATGGCTGAGTAGTATTCCATTGTATATATATACATCATATCTTTTTTATCCAATCATCAGTTGATGGGCACTTATGTTGCTTCCATGTCTTGGCTATTGTAAATAATGCTGCAATGAACATAGGGGTGCATGGGACTTTTGGAATTGCTGATTTCAAGTTCTTTGGATAGATACCCAGTAGTGGGATGGCTGGGTCACACGGTATTTCTGTTTTTAATTTTTTGAGAAATCTCCATACTGTTTTCCATAGTGACTGCACCAGTTTGCATTCCCACCAGCAGTGTATGAGGGTTCCACTCTCTCCACAACCTCTCCAACATTTGTTACTTTTTGTTTTGGTTATTTTTGCCATTCTAATGGGTGTAAGGCAATATCTTAGTGTAGTTTTGATTTGCATTTCCCTGATGATCAGCGATGATGAGCATCTTTTCATGTGCCTATTGGCCATCTGTATATCTTCTTTGGAGAAATGTCTGTTCATGTCCCCTGCCCATTTTTTGATCAGGTTGTTTGATTTTTTGTTGTTGAGTTGTGTGAGTTCTTTACATATTATGGAGATTAACCCTTTGGCAGATATATGACTTGCAAATATTTTTTCCCAATTGGTGGGTTATTTTTTTGTTTCAATCCTGTTTTCCCTCACCTTGAAGAAACTCTTTAGTCTGATGAAGTCCCATTTGCTTATTCTTTTTATTGTTTCCCTTGTCTGAGAAGACATGGTGTCCGAAAAGATCCTTTTAATACTGATGTCAAAGAGTGTACTGCCTATATTTTCTTCTAGAAGCCTTATGGTTTCAGGTCTTACCTTTAAGTCTTTGATCCATTTTGAGTTTATTTTTGTGAATGGTGAAAAAGAATGGTCAATTTTCATTCTTTTAAATGTGGCTGTCCAGCTTTCTAGCAGGGGAAAATTTTATGACAATATAATACTAAATCAAAGGTCAAGAAATAAAACTGTATTACATTCGCTCACATTTACACATAAATAAATCAATATAAATACAGGAAAAATAGTTTTCTTTGTGACTTTTAAAAATTTGTGTGTTCTACAATTAACATATCTGCATGCTAAATAAATAATAAAAATTTTAATCTATAGATATACATATCAACCATATTAAAATATATACTAGAAAGAAATATATCAAAATGTAAACAGTGGCTGCCTCTGGATGGTAGAATTAAAGATATTTTTCACTTTCTTCTTTATACCTGTGTTTTTCAAATGCTCTAAGATAATAACTACAATAATAGCAACTTCCTATTGAGCACTTATTATGAGCCAAGCGCCATTCTAATCTCTTGAAACGAAATAGTTCATTTTAACCTCACAGTCTCCCTGTAAGAAGTAACTTGCCCAACTTTGCAGAGGAATAAGTGGCTAAATGTATTCTTTTGATTAAAAAAAACAAACCTCTTTAAAACAAGATGCCAGGTTGAGGGGCGGGTCGTGGTGAGCGCCTGTGGATGTCAAGTCTGCGCCGGCCGGGCTCTGTGCTCCACCACACACTAGAGGGGCGGCCTTGGGCAAGTCACTTAACTTCTCTGAAATGTGTTGTATGTATTGCAAAAAAATATTTTCTGTTGCAAATTCCAACAATAATATTGAACTCAGTTTATGGAGAAGAGTAAATGAGATAAATGAAACTTTCCTCCCAGTGCCTGTTCCACACTGAACAGTCAGGAAACGGCCGCTGTCGGTGTCATAGATGTCATTGTTGTTGTTGCTGTTACTTCTGCTACAACAGCTGCCACCGTGGGGGGGTTTGGGGAGTGTGGAGCATTCACCGCGACAGATGGTCCACCGAGCCAGGGTCCCAAGGCAGGAGTCAGCAGATTCCCGGTCAGATCTCTCTGCGGGTTGTCTCTCCGCACAGTTTTACTGAAACACAGCCGCACCCCTTCATGACGGTATTGGCCATGGCTGCAGTCACACTGCAGCAGCAGAGTGGAGTCGGTGCGACAGGCTGTATGGCCACAACGCCTCAAATATTTCCTTCCTGGCCCTTTACAGAAAAAATTTGCCAGCTCTGCCATAGAGAGCAGACAGAACAGGCTTCATCCGGGACACAAAGGAGACCAGGGGGGTTAGCACTCCCCAGACTGTTCCAAAGAGGGACCTGTTTGCCTGCATCCAGGAAAATCCCCCCACAAGGCCCTTCCGGCTGCCTGGGGTGCACCAGGGGCCTCCTTTCCAGACTCCAGCTCAAGATTCTCTTTCTTCCCAAGATTTCCAAATCACACAGCCTTCCATCCTCCCTACTCCCCCAAATTCTCTGGGGACCACTTCCATCCAATTTTCTGACACACACGCCCAGAAACTCACAGACACCCACAAGCCTGAGCAAACAGAAAAGACCTCCCAGGTGAACAGCCATGGTACACCTGTGTACACCTGCCAGACCTGACAGCAGAGGAGGTGCGAGGCCATCGCCGCGCGGGAAACCTGAAGGGCTGCTGGCTGCCCAGGCCAGGCGTTTCTGGCACAAAAGTCAACAAGCACAGTAGTGGTAGGAAAGAAAGGTGGAGAGAAAAGAAAAGGATAGAGCAATAATCAAAATATGTCAGAGAGAGAGCTGCCTGCAGATGTGGCCCAGAAGAGCAATGTGACGAGAACAGAACAGGGTGGCAGACAGCAGGGCACCGGCACTGCTGAGACGAGCCAGCGCCGAGAGAACATGAAGCCAGGCTGGTGGAAGGAGGCAGCCGGCGCTTTGCACAGGGCAGACAGCCCGCCTGGAGGCCGCGAGGAATCGCAGAGAGGACACGGCACTCAGGGTAAAGGGGCTTTCTGTATTCTATTGGATAACGCAAGGAAATTGGAAATTAGTTTTAGAAAGGCTTTAATAAAAATGTTTAATGTGATTTAAAGTGAATCCAGAACATGCATTTCTTCTCTTAGGAACGCTCATTTCCTTTCCTGGGTCTGCCTGATGACGCTTAAGATTCCTCTGGAAACTTCCCTGACCCTCCTTCCAAGTGGCATTTCCCAGACTCCACCCCAGCACCCACCACACTTGCTACAATGATCAGCTTCTGTGTTTTCCTCCCTTCGTAGACCAGCAGCTGCCTGGCTAGGACGCCATGACTGCGTCCCACATCCTACCTGTCACGGCCCTGCCAGGTAAGACTGTGATAGGTGCTTGCCCGGTGAAGAAGGCGAGGTTCAGAGAGAGTGACTTACGTCCCCAAGATCATCCAGCTGGGAACTAGTGGGGCCTGGATTTGAATCCAGGTCTGTTGTGTTCCAGAACTTGAGCTCAGTCCATCATCCATTTGTTTAGAGAAAGTGTTTAGTAAATGTTGGTTAATAAATAAATGAACGATGGGTGGGTGGGTGGATGAAGCATAGATCTTTGTAAAGCTGCTCTTTGCTCATCGTCACAAGGCTGTGTGGTCCAGTGAAGGGCCTCCTGGCCTTCTACCTCTTGTTATCTGACTAATCTTACTATGGTCTATACACCTCAGGTTCTCCATCTGCAAGGAGAGCAACACCAACATCACAGGTCTGGGGTGAAGGTCAAATGTCATAATTTAAGCAAAAGTGTTATGAAAACTATAAAATGCAAGATAAATACATGGTTATATTAAGACTAATTATTATTTCCTTTCCTTGACATTTGAGTCGTTCATTCATCATTTAGCATGTGTTACGTATCAGGTGCTGGGGACACAGAAAACAGTTTCTGCCCTTAAGAAGCTCACATTCTTACGGCGGAGACAGGCAATTATAATACAGCTGATATGCCACTGACAGGAATAAAAGAAGGATGAGTTCTTAAATTTTAGATTTATGAAAACATAAGCGCTTCCTTTTGCCAAACTCAGTTCTCTACTTTCCACTTGTAGGGGCTCCACCCAATGCTGATGTCTGACTCTGGTCACCTGAGGCTGGGCCAAAGGTTCTGGAACATTTGGGCATCTAGGAGCTGAGAGGAAGCCCCGAGCATCAGCAGTGGTGATCCAGCCGTCATCTTCGCAGAGCAGCTGCGTAGGACAGCCTGGCCGTGCACACAGAGCCATGTGCTCTGCCTTCCAAAGGCAGCAGGACTTACACAGGGTCTGCTCTAGCAGCTAGAGGCCCAGCTGGTGAGGGCCCTGCACGTCCAAACTATGAGCGTGTCCTCTAACACTGCATCCTGTTTACGCGCTCAGTCTCCAGTCTCTTAGGTTGTTCTGAACTGAGCTCTCTTGCCCTCAGCCCTCACCCATGTGTGTCAGGAGGAGAGTTAGTGTGTTTGAATATCCACAGGCATGTTTACATTTTAGACACTTCCCAGCAGAGACAGCCTCTGTCCTCTGCCTGAGTCCCATGCGTTGACAGTAGTAACCACACAAATGTTGCTTGCTGTTCCTGGTAATTATAATAATAATAGTGACAGCCATCTAGATGGGAGCACATCCTATGTGTTAGGGTCAGAGATAGAGGTTTTATGTACATTATCGCTTTACTAACCACAACCTTAGGAGCCAAGTATTACTCTTATCCCAACTCCACTGATGAGCAAACAGACTCAGAAAGATTCATTACATCACGTGCCCAAAGGCACACAGTTAATAGGTGGTAGAGCTGGGTTTTGAACTCAGGTCTGATTCCCTAACTGGTGCGTTTAACCTACCTTCTATGTCAATGCCAGACCAAGTCCTTTTTGAGTTAGTCACCAAGGAGCCTCCTATTGCTTGCTGCTATGCCCTCCCATGTCTGCATGACTCCCTCTGGTACCCTACCTGAAATGGCACCTCGTCCTCCATCTCTCCTTATCCCTTCCTCTTGCTTTATTTTTGTTCACAGAGCTTACCCTTACTTGACATCATATCATGTACCTACTACTTGTTTATTGCCAGTTTCCCCATTAGACTATAAAGTCCTCGGGGGCAGGGACTCAGTTCTGTTCACTGCTGAATCTCCAGCACCTAGAAGACAATGTGGTCCACAGAAGATACTCCAAAAAGAGTCATTGAATGAATGAATATATTTCATGCAAATTCCAATTACGCAAAGTTAAAATGGTGCCATGTAAAATATTAATAAAGCCTCACATTGTTTGCAAAATTTGAAGTGATTCAGATGTTTCCAAATTGTAAGAATTCATCAAGAGTCACAAGACTCCAAAGCTGGCAGGACAGGGAAATTATAAGCTGTGTTTATGCTGCTAACCATGGTTAAAAGAAAAACTGCTCTTTCTGTAGTCCTAACACTTCTGACACCAAATGTGTGGGTTTTTCCACACCAAGCAGTTCTCCAGTTCTCAGGGGACACTGACTGGATGTCCTACAATTTAACTCAATTCTGACACTAACTGCTCAGAATTAGCCCAGACCTTACAGGTTAAGGGCTCAGTCCCATAAGACTGGCCCCCAGTCTCAGACACCAATTGCAAGTAGTGGGTCCCCAGGTTATCCACGACTTCCGTCCAACGTGGCTACAAATTGGAGGGTCCCACAACCCTCTCCTCAGGTTCAACAATTTGCTAGAATGGCTCACAAAACCCAGGGAAACAGTCTAACTTATTATTACCCATTTCTTATAAAGGCTTCGCCTCAGGAGCAGCCACGTGGACAAGATGCTTAGGGCATGGAAGCTCCATGCCAGGCACGGCGGCCTCCCAGCTCCTCCACGTGTTCACCTACCTGGAGACGCTCCAAACGCCTTTGCTTAGGCTGTTTGTAGAGGCTTCATTACACAGGCACAATTGATTAAATCATTGGTCATTGATGACTGAACTCAATCTCCACCCCCCTCCCCTCCTCAGGGGTCAAGGGGTGAGGCTGAAAGTTCCCACCCTTTAATCACGTGGTTGGTTCCCCTGGCAACCAGCCCTCATCCTCCAAGAGTCACCCCTTTAACATAAACTCAGGTAAGGTTGCAAAGGGCTTGCTATAAATTACAAAAGATGCTCCAATCACCTCTATCATTCAGAAAATTCCAAGGGACCTAGAAGCTCTGTGCCAGGAACCCAACTGGGGAGAAAAACCAAATATATATTTGTTACTGTGTACACTACCACAACGGGGGCACCATTTTCGCTGGAAACCGGGCTCAGTACGCCCAGAGCCAAGCTGTTCTCGAACATTGGAAATCCTGTGAGTGATTCTGATGACTGGTGAGCTATTACTTTATCATTTGCTAACATTATAATTTAAAGTATTTTTGGTGCCTATAAAAATGTCATCCAAGTATTCACCATGTGCATGTGGTGGAAAATTTGCCTGAAATTCATTAACTTCGGAGCAGAAGTAAAATGTGACAAAACATGCTGTAAAGAAGCCCACACTGCACCCTGCTCCCCCACCCTCTGAATTTAGGAGACAGGACTTTGCAGAAGAGGAGAGCCACAGCCGAGAAACCGAAAGCAACTCTAAGGAAAAAGCAAACAGTAATAAAGACTTAACATGCTTTAGGAAGTTTTTGTCTTGCTACTTTGTATTCATTTCTGTGGCAAAATAGGTCTTGGATCATGCGAGTCAAAGGTCACCTCTCCCCGAATAGTGGCCGCCCAGACTACAGGGTTTGAAGTCTTGCCTGGTGTGCAGCTCTGAGTCTCCCAGCTGGAGGGTTCGCCCCGGCAGAGCAGCCCTGGCCCATCCAGTCCTGAGGGTGCTTCTCCAAGGGCTCAGTGTGGTGGTTCCCCAGGCATGCACCTCCGCCCTTAGATTATGTTTCTTCCCACCTTGCTTGCAGGGGCTCCCGTCAGCTGCCAGGCTAAGCTGTACAGGCTTCCTGAGCAAAGGCCTTCGCTTACACAAATAAATGGCTACCCTATGCAACAAAACCATACATCAGGCCCTAAGTGATGAATAGGCCATTTCTTCTTCCTTTGTCTCGAAACTGGCTCTCATGGGCTCATGCCAACTTTAGCTACCTCTCAAACACAGAACCAACTGCCAACCGATATGTAACAGAAGCTAACACGAATGCCAACTTCCCACACCATCTGCAGCCTCCGCATAGACCTGCACTAAAGAAACCAGTTATGTTTGAAGCCTTGGGACAGATCAGTTCCACCACGCCTCACATCTCCCCTGAGACCTTCCCTGTACTCTCTGGGCTTCCATTCACTGAGCCAAACTCCCACGGCTCTCCCTCCCCTCGGGCCGCCCACTGTGCCTCTGACATCCTCCTTCTGTTGTATTCTCCAAGCTTCCAATGTCCTCTGCACCTTTGCTTTTTAAAAGCACTTCTAAATTCCTTTCCTCCACCCTTAGAAAAATGAAACCCTGCCACCACAAGGCTCACGCCTACCACGCCTGCACGCCGGTCCCTCTCACGTTCACGGAAGAGCATGGCCCCAAGCCCACTCTTCTTCCGACCATAAATCCCGCTGTGATCCCAGCAGGTTCACATCCAGGCTTGTATCGTCAGCCCAGACTTTAAACTCGATCTGGTTAATTGGCACTTCTGAAACTTTAAACTCTATCATGCCAGTGACAGCCACCACACTTGCTCTTTGACGACATCGAGGTGGCCAGTCCTTTCACCAGTCTGTGCCCTTCCTCATGTTCCTTCCTTCCCGGGCAGCCGGGACTTAAACCGCTCTCTCACCAGTACTCTCATGTCCCAGGCCCTTTGTCCTCCTTGCACACCCACCCCGCAGAACTCCTACTCTGGATGAAGTCAGCTCTCTCCCTTATGTTCTTTCTCCCATACACACACACACCCCCAGGCTGTCTCCCCAGCGTGAGCTCGGTCAGTGCCACTACAAATCTGTGGCCTCCAGCCACAAGTGGTCTCTGCACTGCCCGGCAGTTCTTCTCCACGTCTCCCGTCACCTCTCTGCTTCTCCCAGAAGTCATCTCACGCTGTCTTTGACGTTCCTGCGAGCCCTTCCTACCACTCCCCCGCCACCTGCCACTCCTCCTCTAACCCCTTTCTGAACAGACCTGCATCCACACCCAGCCTTGCCTCTTCCTCCTCTGACAGTGGGAGAGTGTCCCTGCTGCTGCCCAACTCGGGGTCCCACCGCACTTTGGGTCCCCTCCCTCCCTTCCCATTCTTCAAGGACAGTGGTAGACAGAATAACGGCCCCCAAAGATAGCAAGTCCCAATCCCTGGAACCCGGAAATGTGACCTCATTGGAAAAAGGTCTTTGCAGATGTGATTAAATTAAGGATCTTGTGATGAGAGTTCCCTGGATTATCCAGCAGACCCTAAATGTGTCCCTGTAAGAGGAAGGCAGAGGGAGATTTCACCGAGAGAAGAGGAGGAGGCGATGTGACCAGGGAGGCAGAGTTAGAGAGATGTGGCCACAGCCAAGGAACACCTGGTGTTACCAGGAGCTGGAAGCGGCAGAGAACAGACTCCCCTCTAGACCCTTCAGAGGGAGCCCGGCCCTGCCAACAGACTTCTGGCCTCCAGAACTTCAAGAGAATACATTTCTGTTGTATTAAGGCACCAGGTTTGTGGAGATCTGTTACAGCAGCCACAGGAAACTAATACAGCAATTTCATCCCCTCAACTATCGCCTCTCCAGGCTTCAGTCTCTCCTCTGTGATGTCCTGTCCCCCTGTGAAGGAGAGCTGCCTTCAAAGACCTGGCGGCCTGAGAGAGTGCGGCGTGTTGCAGAAAGCCAGGAAGGCGGCTATGGGATGGTTAGCACACTGGGCCGTGGGAAGAAGGGCTAGCCTGCCTGGTGTGGGGTGAGGAAGGAGGGAGGCTCCGTCCACACTGAGCACTTTCCGTATTCGAGTGGGGCTCGGCCTTGGAAGGCAAAGGTGAATAAGACACAGACTCTGCCGACCAGCAGTCCACGGCCGGGGCGTGGCGCCTGTGCAGGGAAGGGAGACGCAGGAGGAATCGGAGGCGCCTGATGGAGATCTTAACATGTGAGGGCACTCAGGAGGTGCCTGGGCTTTCCAGGACTGCCAGCACCAAGGAAGCAGGAGTCTCCTCTGGATAGATTCTACGGAGAGTAGGAAAAAGAGTAGCAGAATGAAAAGGAAAAGGAGACATGGAAAATATGCTGGATGTGGTAACAGAGAGATCACGAGCCTCAGGGTCAGAAACAACAGGGCTTAACTCTCACCTCTGCTGGTCACTAGCTAGGGGGTTGGGGAAGAATTCTTCAGGCCCGGATTTCCTGAGCCATAAAAAGATCTGGCTTGATTCGGAATAAGCCTAACACGCAAAGGGCCTGACCCCAAAGAGACGCTCACTGAGAGGTAGCTGCTAGCTGTTACTTCTATGGAGAGTCCTCGGCATCTGCCTCTGTCCTGTTGGATATGGACGATGAACACTCCAAACATTCATCAGCTTCGAACTTAAAAGTAACTGATTTTAAGGGCGCCTTGGAGTTATCCCCAACAGAGATGTGCTGAACACGCCCAACCACGTAGGTAAGAACTCAGGAGAAATCCCAGCTGACCATGGTGGCGTCCTCTTGTACCACTGGACTGTGGGCATTTTCACTTCTATCCCTAGAATTGCTTTCAAAATTGAGGAAGAATTTCAGCTTTATCAAGCTCCATGGAGTTACGTCACTCTGATTAATACCAATAGTCACCAGCCATTTTCAATATGAAGACTTAGCTGTGGGCAGTGCCCTGCACTTAACAAATGTTTTGGGAGAAGGGAACGTATCCTCCACACACTATACATTGGAAACGGATGTTGGAACTGGTGCTCACCCCTTAAAAAGAAGGAACTGCTGTAGCCCACTACAAAGTTACGGCACAGGGTGAGCATCCTGGAGGCAAGCACGGGCACCTCCTCTCGTGTTCCTAGGGAAGCACATGATCCACAGAGGAAAAACTAGTTCTGTATCCCTGGGAAAAACACACAAGGAATGAGACGAAACGTTCTACTTAATTGGCCTATGAACTCTCACAACTTGTTTTTCTGCTATTTTCTATTTTATGAGCATCTGTCAAAACTTTCTCCTGCTGTCACCATCAGCAGCCCTCAGGCCTGGACGTGCCTTCTAACATTTACCTCGCCCCATTTGTACAGGTCCCTGCAGACTGGTCTCAACTCATCCAAAAAAGCTAAAACAGGTTGTTGTTGTTTTACACCAGCTTAGAGGAATTTACATACTTCATCTATAAACTCAAGACAGAGAGACAATAAGGCCCAGGGCTAACTGTTAACCTGCCAAATAATTTCTAAGTACAGAAAAGAAGCAGGTAGGCTTATTCTCGTCTCCAACAGCTCTGCCCTTTAAACATCACTCAGTGACAGGTAGGAGAGTGGTGGGGAGAGGGAGAAAGAGAGAGAGAGAGAGGATGTCACAAGGGAATCTAGGGGTGGAGATGTGGTTTGGAAATTGCGTCCGTCAGCTCAGGAAGAGAATCTAGGTTTACTCTTTTCTTTCCCAAAGATAGTTTTCTAAATAGACGAGAATGCCTGACCACTGATACCAAAGTACAGAGGGCCCGACTGAAGTAGTGTATTTGGGGGTTTTAGGCTCCATATTAGATTTAAGATATTTGAAGATTAAAAACACTGGAATTACCCAGTAAGACTAAAACAGTGTTGGCTGATCCCATTCTAATTGAAATTATTACCTATAGAAGAACAATTCAAATGATTGTGCATGTCTCACAAAAAAAAAAAAATGGGAAAATAAGGGAAGCGTACATCTTCAAAGTGCTCAAACAAAAGAACTGGCAAGGTAGAATTCTGCATTCAGTGAAAATATCCTTCTGTAAGAAGGTGAAATAGACACTCTCAGAATAAGAAAAAGTAAAAGAATTCATTACCAGCAGACACGCTCTAAAATAATTGTTAAAGGAAGTTCATCAGACAGGAGGGAAATGACACCAGGAGGAAAGTTGGGACAACACAAATGAACAAAGAGCAATAGAAATGATAAATATCTGGGTAAATAGAACAGGTTATTCTTTTCCTGTTGAGTTACTTAAATTATGTTTGCAGTTGAAAGCCAAAATTATAACACTGTCTGATGGAATTTTTCATTTATGTAAAGGTAGTCTATAACAAGAATAATAAGGGGGAGGGTAAACGCATCAATATGGTGGTAAGGATTTGACAGTCCAGTTGAGTGGTAAAATATTGATTTTAAGTAGACTGTTAAAAGTATTTATATTATAATCCCTAGAGCAATAAGTGAAAACTAGACCAAGAGAGATACTCAAATAATAAATAATTAAAAGAAAATACTAAAAAAAACAGTCAAATAAACGAAAAGAAGGCTGGAAAGGTGAAACATAAGAATGAAAAACAGAGGAAACAAACAGAAAACAAATAATAAAATGGTAGGCCTAAATCTAAAAATATTACTAATTACTTTACATGTAAATGGTCTAAATACATTAATTAGAAGACAGAGATTGGCTAAATGAATTAAAAAAGATATGACCCAACTATATGCTGTCATTTAAAATATGATGATATAGATAAACGCAAAAGGATGGAAAGAGATATGCCACACAAGCATGAGTCAAACAAAGCTAGAGTGTCTACATTAATATCAGACAACGGAGACTTCAGAGTAAAGAAAATTACCAGAGATAAAGACAGATATTATGTAAAGATAAAAGGGTCAATTAACCAAGAAGATAAAACAATTCTAAATGTGTATATACCTAAAAACAGAGCTTCAAAGTACATGGAGCAAAAACTGACAGAACTAAAGGGAGAAACAAACAAATTTACAAATATAGTTGGAGTATTCAGTTCCTCTCTTACTAATAAATAGAACGAGTAGAAAATCAGCAAAGATATAGATGAACTAAACAATACCATCAACCAGCCATATCCAATTAACATTTATAGAGTAGTACACAAAACAACAGCAGATTATACATACATTTTAAGTGCACATGAAATATTCACCAAAATATACTCCATACTAGATCATAAGACAATCTAAACAAAAGTAAAAGAATTGAAATCATACAAAATATGGAATATAATGCAATTAAACTATAAATAAACACAAAGATAACAGGATAATCTCCAAACACTGGAAATTAAGCAACACATTTCCAAATAATGAGTCAAAGAGAAGTCTCAAGGGAAATTAGAAAAATATTTTGAATTGAACAAACATGAAAATATAGCATATCAAAATTTGTGTGATGCACCTAAAGCAGTGCAAAGAGGGAAATTTATAGCATTAAATGCTTACACTAGAAAGGAAGAAAATTTTCAACTAAATAAGCCTAACCATTAAGAAACTAGAAGAGGAAGAGCAAAATAAAATCAAAGGAAGCATAAGGAAGGAAAAAATAAATGTAGGAAGAGAAATCAATAAAATTGAAAAGAGAAAATAAAAATCTAGTTATTTGAAAAGATCAATAAAATTGATACACTTCTATCAAGCCTAACAAAGAAAAAAGTAAGAAGACACAAATGATCAATTTCAGGAATTAAGGGGGGAATATCACTACAGGCCCCAAAGGCATTAAAAAGATAATAAGGGAGTACCACATATACCTCTACACAAATAAATACAAAATTTCAGATAAAAGGGACCAATTCCTCAAAAATCACAAATTAAATGTCACTCAGGATGAAATAAATAATCTGAACAGTTCTACTACTATTAAAGAAATTGAACTGATAGTTAAAAACTTTCCAAAAAAGACATTTCCAGGCCCAGATGTTCTCACTGGTGAATTCTATCTAACATTTAAAGAAGAAATGAAACCAATTCTACACAATTTCCTCCAGAAAATAGAAGAGAAAGAATAATTCCCAATTCATTCTATGAATCCAGCATTATCCTAATGCCAAAAATAGATTAAAACAGTACAAAAAAACAGAAAACTGTAGACCAATATCCCACATGAACATCAACATAACGATCCTCACCAAAATATTAGCAAATCAAATCTAGCCTTACATAAAAGGAATAATAAACCACAACCAGATAGGTTTATCTTGGGAATGCAGGGCTCACATAATATCCAAAAATAAATTAATGTAATCTACCATATTAACATCAAAATAAGAAAACCACATGATCATAAATGCAGGGATAAACACTTGACAATATTCAACAACCATTCATGTTAACTCTCAACAAACTAGGAATAGAAGAGAACTGCCTCAACCTGATAAAGAGCATCTACAAAAAACCTACAGCTAACATCATATGATGGTGAAAATCCATATGCTTGCCCCCCAAGAAGGTAAACAAGGCAAGGATGTCACTCTCAACACTCCTATTCAACACCACACTAGAAGTGCTAGCCAGTGCAATAACACACAACAAAATTTCAGAAGGAAGAAATAAAAACTGTGCCTATTCACAGACAACATGAAAATCCCAAGTTAAAAGAAAAAAAGAAAACCCTCCTAGAGATGGCTGTGTTTAGCAAGGTCACAGGATACATGGTCAACACACAAAAATCAAGCATACTTCCATATACTAGGAACGACTGATGGAAAAATCAAAACATTTTTTTAAATACCAACTTAAAAAGTTGTCATTATTTCACCACAAAATGAAATAATTAAGTTAGGGTTATCAGATTTAGTAAATAAAAATCTAGAATTTTATTAGTTATAGAATAAATTTTTAGTATAAGCATGCTCCACGTATTGCACGGGACATACTTACACTAAAAAATCATTCATTCTTTATCTGAAATTCAAATTTAACTGGACAACTTGAATTTTATCTGGCAACCCTAATTTAGGAATAAATCTAACAAAACACGTACAAAACTTATATGCTAAAAACTATACTATGCTAATGAAAGAAACCAAAGAGGATCTAGAGATATGAAAGACATGATGTGCTCACAAACCGGAAGACACAACATACTGAGCTTGTCAGTTCTCCCAAAACTGATTTATAGATTTTACACAATTCCAATAAAAATTTCAGCAGGATTTTTTGCAGATATAGACAAGCTAATTTTAAAATTTAAATAGAAAAGCAAAGGGACTAAAATAGTTTTTAAAACTTAGAAAAAGAATTAAGTCAGGGGAATCACACTGCCTGATATGAAGACTGACTGTAAAGCTACAGTAGACACGACAATGTGATCTTGCTGGAGGGACAGACACATGGATCAACTGAACAGAATAGAGAGTTCAGATAGAGACCCCCACACATATGGCCAATTGACTTTTTACAAATGTCCAAAAGCAATTCAGTGGAGAAAGGGAAGTCTTTTCAGCAAATGGTGCTGGAAAAATTGGACATTCATATGCAAAATAAATGAAACTTGACCTGAACCTTACACCTTACACAAAAATTAACTTAAAAAAAAGGGGGAGGGACCATTCTCTGGGGGACCATTCAATGAAGACCATTCCATCAGAACCATTCCATAGGGACCATTCTATGGGGACTATTCCATGAGGACCATTCCATGGGGGACCATTCTGTGGGGACCATTCCATGGAGATCATTCTATAAAAGACCATTCTATGGGGACCATTCCATGGAGATCATTCTATAGGACACAATTCCATGGGGATCATTCTACAGGGAACCTTTCCATGGGGACCATTCAATGGAGGGTCATTCCATGAGGGACCATTATTGGTTACCAATAAAATAACTATCTTATCCGGATTTCTTGAATTTAAAATTATATATGTCCTAGAATTCAACTGTCAAAAAGTGGCAGTCATATAAATAAAAATATATTTATTCTGTGTATGTGAGGGCCACATGAATTGGGACAGGAAGAAATGAAAATCTTTAACTGCCTGAAAGAGGTTTTTCATTCAAAGCGTTCACAGGGACATTTTGCCTAGCCTTGTAAGAGAAGACGAGCGTTTAAAGGAAGGAGAGACGGGATAGAGGAGAATACACTATGCCTGAGAGGACAGTTTTCCTACAGACGCCCTGCCACAAGGCACTGGCGCCTAGACCGCTGAGAAGAGAATACAGAGGGGCTCTGAGACCAGAGGGATCACCAAGGCCTCAGAGTCACACAGCCTGAAGAAACAAGATGGCTCGGTCCTGTCCAGGTCAGAATATTTAAAACAATAACAACAACAAAAGCAAATATTCACTCAACAACATTTATTCAATAAATACGTACTGAGTACCTACTGTGGGCCAAGCTGTGTCCTGGGTGCTGTGGACATAATAACGAGCAGGACAAAGCACCCATGTGAAGGAGTTTACAGGCTGGAAGGAGACTGGTGGGGCAGCCCAGAGAGAGACAGATATGAAGGCACGTAAGTTGAGAAGGAAAACCGACAGGTGGTGAGGCGGAGAGGGGCCGAGGCACTGAGGTGGGAGTCAGGGCGGGGCTGCTCCACAGAACGCCGCAAGGGGAGGCCGCTCAAGCAGGTAGCAGGGCACTTGCACCCTGAGGTTGTGATGGGGAAGTCCTGGCCCTGCGGCTCAAGGCCAGAGGAGAATCTTTGGGAGCCTGGGGCCAGTTGGCGAAAAGGAAAGCAAGTGCAAAAAAAAAGAAGAAAAGAAAAGAAATGCCAATTCCCTCAGCCTGGAGGTGCTGTAGCATGGGGGACCGAGCCCATGGGGGACCAAGCCCACCGCGGACCTGGATTCCTGCAGTGTGTAACAGGTAAGAAAAATTGGGTGCTTGTCCTTCTGGACATGGAGAAGAGACTCCATTTAGGCCGTGCAATACAATGCAGAGACAAAAATGGATGAAAGATTTTTTAAAAAGTAACCCCAAGCAGTTAAGGCAAAAAGCCTTAATTTTAGGGTCAGAGGGCTCCTGAGGTACCCAGGCACATGCCCACTGTGATGGCCGGCCCTGAGGGTGTGGGCAAGGCTCACAGCAGTGCAGACAAGCAGCGGTGGGGTCTTTAGCCTCCTGGGCCTAAAGGCAGTCCCTGTCACCAACATGGGGAGCATTGGACATTAGATGAGAATCACCTGTGGGTATAAATATTGTACTTAATTCTATGTGTGTCCAAGTTCATAGTTAGTTCATTCATTCAATAAACATTTTCTGAGCACTTATTATGAGTTTGGTAGATGAATAAGACACAATCCATGTCCTTAAAGAGCTCATTAGGCTTATGACAAGGTGAAACAAATTCTATTATCACAGGCCTATGTTGGGGGATCGAGGAGGAGTGAAGAGTGCTCGAGGCCACCAGCCCTTTGATCAGAGTTCTCCAGAGAAACAGAGCCAATCAGAGATATATAGAGAGAGTGCGAGAGAGAGAGGAGATTTGTAGGAAATTGGCTCACATGATTATAGATGCTGAGAAGGTCCAAGATCTGCAGTCGGCAGCTGGAGACCCAGGAGAGCCGATGGTGTAAGTTCCGGCCCGAGTCCAAGTGTGAAGGCAGAAGACCGACGTCCCAGCTTGAAGACAGTCAGGCAGAGAGAGCAAACTCTCCCCTACTCAAACTTCCTGCCTATTTAGGCTTCCAGTGGGTTGGATGAGGCCCACGAGGTTGGGGAAGGCATCTGCGATACACGTATACCGACTCAAGTGTTAATCTCATCCAGAAACTCCCTCACAGAAACACCCAGAATAACATGTAACCAAACATCTGGGCACCCCACGGCCCAGTCAAGTTGACACGTAAAATTAAGCATCACAGATGGGCGGAAAGAGTAGAGCCTGCAAGCAAACTGGGAGGAGCAGCTAGAGGACCCAAAGGAAATCAAGAGAAGGTGGTCTGGGAAGCCAAAGGGAGCGAGCATTCCAACAAGGCAGGGGCGGTCAGCAGGGACCCATCTGCCAGAAGGCGAAAGGGGAAGGACAGAGATGGACACCATTTTACCATATTACCATTACTGGGCTAGTTATAAGGTTATTGGTGAGCTCGGAGTGAGGATGGGCCAGAATGCAGGTGATGGCAGATTGTGGAGTGACAGGAAAGGAAATGGACACAGTGAGCCCAGGCTAATTCTTTCTAGAAGGTTAGTGGTGGGAGGAGGAAGCAAAGAGAAGGTGGAGGGGAGTGTGTGCAAGAAGAGGGCTTTGTTTCTGCTTCTCTTCCATGGGAGACTTGAGCACATTGCATTCTGATGGGCAGGACCAAACAGGGAGGGAGAGACCGAAGACAGGGCCAGCAGAAGGGCCCCTCCGCCGGGCCAGCCCCCACAGGCAGAGCCGCCGCCTCCTCCTTCTGCACTACGCAGAAAGGGGAAAGGATGGGGAGAAACAGAAGGCAAGTTGCGGGGTTTGGTGGTGGGAGCCCAAGGACATTCCCGGGGGACCAGCTGTCACTCTCCTTGTGTGCTGCAAGCCATGGAGGCTGTGGTCCAGCTGGGGCCACTTCCCGCAGTGGGGTATCAGGCAAACGACTCAGCCCATCCGTGCCTGTTTCCCCAACTAAAATGTGGGATAATGACACCACCAACCTCGAAGGGTTACGGCAAGGATTCACTGAAACACTGCATTTACGCATGTTCAGTGTTTGCGACCATATCTAGTAATTATTACTACTAACACTATTATTAGCATGTCTATCTTATTTGTAAGAATCAGTTATAGAGTCTGTTCTTTCAGTCTTCCTGGGTTTTCCTTTTTATTTTTTAGAAATAAAAAAGGCACATAAAACCTTTTCCCCTTGTCATGCCTTCAGCCTAGAGGGTCAGGCGGGGCCCATCCTTCTCCGCAGCCACATGCTTTACTGCAAGGAGCTCTCTTCTGCTGGGAAGAGAATGCTGAATTTTGCGGCTAGAGTGCTGCAACAAGATCGGACGTTTCTTGGTTAGGTGGAAAGCCGAGAAGATCTGGAAGGTTTTCATTTGTGAAGTGCACGTACACATGTGGTTTCTACTGTACAGCTTGAAGGCAACACAAGGCAGAGATCAGCAGGGGGGGAGTGTAATCCTGCTTCGGCTTTGTGCTCACTGTGACACTGGCACACAGATGGAAGCTGTGACTCACCACACGCTGCCAGCTCCACTCCCGCCCTCCAATTGAGTCCAAATTCCAGGGTCCAGCCCCGCCTCTCTGGGCTCCCAGGAGCCTGCCTCCCAGTTGAAGGGCTCTAGGTTCCTGGTCACGGTAACAGGCCATGCTCCTGCAAGTCCCAAACGCGTCCCAGAATGCCGCCCCCTGCCCAGCCCCCAAGTCATCCAGAGCAGAGGCACAGCCAACGACGGCTGAGTCACTGCACTGTCATCAATGCCTGTCATTTCCTAATATCATCTTCTAAAAATACTGTCAATAACCACATCATGGCATGGAAACAAGAGCCTTGGAAACCGAATCTCAGAGCTTGGCACTTCCCTTAAGGGCATATCTCAGCCAAATAGCTACAAAGTCCCAACACATTCTTGACCTTCTAGGAAAATGTCAGCGTGGAGCAGAGGCCTGTGTTCTGACCCCGCCAGCTGAAACGACTTCCTCCCTCCTGCTTGTAATTCTTCAAAGAATCCCGACGACTCCAGTCTTGATGCAATTTCCTTACGGGAGCGTTGCTCGCATCTGTTCAGCGGCCTTCTCTGCCCTCGAGGTCCAGAGTGGCTTTATAAAGTGGCCCTAACCCAGCAGCATTTGAGGATGTTCACCTGCTGTATGTTCTGGAAAAAGGGGGCAGATTTGTCTCGGAAAGACTCCTGTTAGTCAGCACAAGGTCCAGGTCATGTTCTGAGAAGGCAGAGAGCGGACTAACTCCTTTCATTGCAGATCGTTTCTGAGAAACGCTCGTGAGGGTGACCATGTGCCTCGGTTTGCCGGAGATGGTCCTGGCGGACAGCCGTGTTTCAGTGTGCATATGGACAGCACCTCCTTTCACGCGCCTAGTGCCCCACTTTGGCCGGGGGGTACACCTCCAGGAGCTGGCTGCTACACCTCCAGGCTTCTAGAGCCTGCCGGGCAACAGGCAGGAGGTTTAGACTTGAATTGTCTGCTGGGGTGAAGCCTAACGAATATCTTGTCCGTTTGGGGAGAAAGAAGTGGGGACATTTGGCAGCACACTTGTGACCTTGTGTCACCCTCAAACTGCAGATCTCCGGGCAGCTTCGGAGGGCACTCCTGGCCAGTAGGCTGCTCGTTCTCAGGAGTAGGGAACTGCCCGGGAGCAGGAAGTGTCACATCAGAGGTTTCCTACTCGGAGGAGAGGAGGCTCTCCTGCTCTCCCCTGCTCCTGGCCAAAGCCTTCCCGGCCACCACAGGGCCCAGAGAGCAGCTCAGGCCTTCATCTGTTCAGTGCCCCTGAAACAGTGACCAGAAACTCAAAGGGATGAGCCTGAATGGGCCCAGTGCCTGCACACAGTAGACACTCAATAAGTATTGTTGACTGACTAAATGCATACAGGAAGAAGAGAATGACAAATTAACAAATACCTGGAGCTCTAGCCTGAGCTGGGAGGAAGAGCGACATCCCTACACAGCACCTGCGCATTAGCCCCGCCCCCTCCCACCCTGAGCCCAAGGAAAACCAACCCTCCAGGTAACAATCCAGGAGAGGGAGGGACTGACCATAAGGCCCTGGAGCCAATGGGCGAGCATGTGTGCACACAGCTGCGTCTCCTTGCTCTGATCCCAGATCCAGCAGGTGTCCTGATGCGGAGTGGCTGTCTTCAAGGCTCTGCTCCACCTCCCCAGCCTCATTCCAGACCGCCAGAGGGAGCAGCTCAGGATCTCTCAACTTCCCTGAGCCCAGAGGGGCCGGCTGGCTCCCTGGGGAGCAGCCTCACTTCTATTTTTCCCAGCCTCTCTGGCTCACTCTTAGCAACTTCATTCTCTCTTGGGCTCTTTCTCCCAAGATCCTGGAGGCAACAAAGCTAGAAGTACAAAACAGACTTTAAAGCAAAAAGCATTGGCAGAGATAACTAAAGGTCACTTCATAGTGACAAAATGATAACGTTTAGATAGTTTCCCATTTGGAGCTGTTCAATGTTATTGGCAGAGCACATGCTCTTATGAAGGTTTGTGAATAGAAGTCAAAATTGTTTTGAGTGTGATCAATTCACCAAGAAGACATAATAATTTTATGCATCTAATAACGTAACTTCAAATATATAAAGCCAAAAAAAATGACAGAACTAAAATGATAGACAAATCCACAAACATAGCAGGATATTTTGACATGCTTCTGTCAGTAATTAACAGACATAAAAATCAGCAAGGATATAGATTTCGACAACCCAATTCATCTCTTTGGAAAACAGTTTGGCATTATCTTTAAAACTGCAGATATGCAAACCCAGAACTTCCAATCCTAGGTACAGACCGCAGAGAAACTTGTGCACATGTGCACCGTGACTCACATCCAAAAATATTCCTAACAGCCTTGTCCACTACCAGCAGCACGGTACCACAGCCGATCTCCCCTCGACAGTCAAAGGAATAAGTAATTGTGGTATACTCACATGAGGGAATCTTATACCACAATGAAAATCAGTGAACTAAGACTGCACATAACCACATGGATGAATCGCAAAGAACAATGTTGAGAGAAAGAAGTAAGATGAAAAAAAAACACATGCAGTATGATTCCACTCCTATGCAGTTTAAAGACAATCAAAGCCGAAGTTGAGTGTTTAAGATACAGACCTAAGTGATGACACCATAAAGGAAAGAGATGGTTATCAGAAGAAGTTAGGCTGATGGTCACTCTTGAGGGTCGGGGGGTGACCAGGGAGACACACACGGGGGTCCTAGGGTGCAGAGTCTATTCTATTTCTTGACTAAGCAGTGATTACCCAGGTGTTCCCTTTATAATTCTTTATTAAACTGTAATATATTTTAATGCAAGTTTATGTTACGTTGGTTGTATTTACCAATAAAAACAACGTTTTCAAAGACTTAAGAAACGCTGGGCAGAGCGCCCTCGGGGGCTGTGTGGCCAGAGAGGCTCTGCCCAGCCCTTTTTCTGCTCCCTTCCCTGCCTGCTCTTCATGCAGCCCTCAGCCTCCTCCCCCGCGGGAGCCCTCCCCCGACCCCCAGGTGGCCTAGGGGCCCAGCGGGCTGCTTGCCACAGGTCCTGGGGTGGAGGTTCCCAGCTCCAGCTTCTCCCCATTCCTTCCCAGGCAGGAACGCCGACTTCGTACCACGGAAAGCTGCAGGTGTGGGCTAAGAGGAAATGCCCGCTCAGCCTGTTTTCATTCAAGGCCCCGTCCTGCCTCCAGCCCGGTAAAGAGGCATTCTCCACGGGGTCCACACTAGTCTGTAAGGACACACACTGGGCTTCGCTGTCATACAGAGCATGCATTGGCCTTCACTTCCCTCTCTTGGGCACATCAAGGGGAGGGAGGGCACTGTTGGGGCAAAATCCAAAGATTTAGGATCTTCAACCCTTTGTCATCGTCTGTTCCCAAAGGCCGGTACTGAAGGGTGGAGGCAAAAATGGCAGAAAATTAAAGCCCGGCCTTTGGGGTGAAATCTCTGAACCACGCTCCTTCCATTCCTCAGCCAGAAATATCTGGTCCCCAAATGTGACCTGGCGCCAGGACATTTCCAGTCCACGCTGGGGTCCCAGCCAAGGCCCTAGGCTTCCAGGAATCGCTTTGTCTCCAGTTAAATTGCTGACACCTATATATAAAATAGATTCCCATAAACAGACATTTTTCAAAAGCTTTTAAACCACAGATTCTCTACCTAAAGCCTGAGAAATGTAAGCCTTGAGCTTGTTTTTCCTCCGACATGGGAACCCTGCCGAGTAGCATTCCCCAAGAGCAAGCGCCAAACATGGGCAAGAACAGCCCCTGCGGGCAGGAGGCCACCTCTGCCGACACTCCGCAGGCCCACCTCGGTCCCCAGGCCTCCCCCTCCTCCCTCGCCCCTCCTCCCGGGAAGGAAAAGGAAACCGGAAGAGCAGAAGTCAACAAGGAGATGGCTCCCGAGCCGGGAATCCAGCCCCGCCTTGCTCTCTGGTGGCTGTAAACACAGCGGTCCCCCCTCGTTCACGGAGGCTCCAGTCTGCGGGGCAGACACAGCGCGGGCGGCAGGGCCCCGCGCCGCTCGCTCGCTCGGGGGTGCGAGTCCCCCGTCCTTCCCGCCAGCCTCGCTCCCGCCTGCACCCTGCCATCTGCAGGGCTCCCCATGCACGCCTGTCCCTCCCACCCTTCCATTAGGCTGCTTGGAAGAGGGTCATAGGCCCCCTCCCTGCTCGCCTCCTGCGCGTTCCCCACCCGGCTCTCCGGCCTCCCCGCGCCGCGCCGCGCCGCCCCGCCGGGCTGCCAGGGCACCTTCGGTCCCTCCGCGACGCCGGCCGCTGCCCGCGCTTTTGCTTTCCGGGAGCTCCTCTCCCCGGGTCCTCCTCGGACATCGCTGCCTGTTCCTTGTCTGTCCCATTTGTGACTTTCTGCTTCCAATGTTGCCCGCCTGTCGTCAGTTCTCCATACCTAGCAGGGTGGTGACCTTTTAAACATAGAAATCAGGGGCCGGCCCGGCGGGTGGTTAAGTTCGTGCGCTCCAGCGGCCCAGGGTTTCGCTGGTTCGGATCCTGGGCGAGGACATGGCACCGCTGTCAGGCCACGCTGAGGCGGCATTCCACATGGCACAGCCAGAGGCACTCACAACTGGAATCTACAACTATGTAATGGGGTGGGGGTGGGGGACTTTGGGGAGAAGAAGAAGAAGAAGAAAAAAAGAAGATTGGCAACAGATATTAGCTCAAGGCCAATCTTTAAAAAAGAAACCAGACCTGGCCAGTCTCCTTCTCAACCGCCGCCGAGTGGCTTCCCCTGCTGTCAGGATGAGATCTAAAGTCCTTCCCAGGGGCCGACGCCCTGGGTGACCCGGCCCAGCCCATGTCTCACCCTACCCCTTAGCTCTCGCCTTCCCGCCTGCCCTCCCACCTGCCCTTCTGGGCGGACTGGCCTTCTCGCGGTTCCTTGAATTCGCCCAGCTCAGGCCTGCTCCGGCTCTGCCGCAGGGCACCCCTGCCCCAGGGCACCCCTGCCCCAGAGACTGTTCCCATAGGTCTCTACACGGTTCCCGCTCCCCACACGATTCCGTCTCGGCTCGGTTTCCTCAAGAGCGAGGCCTGTCCTCGGCTAGCCCCTCCCTGAGTCACTCCTGCTGACGGGTCTGTGCCTACATGCGCATGCCGGTGGGTGCTACACCCGGCCCATCGCACCCTGGCTCCCTGCATGCTCCTTCTAGACTACACAGTATGAAGGCAGGGACTTTGTTGGCCATGCTCATCTCTGCCTTTCCAGACTGACACATGGTGGGCACTCAATAAATATGTGTTAAATGGATGAATCAAGGATAAAACAATTATATAAATACTTTAGACATTTTATTTTCATTTAAAACACATACATGGTAATTTATTTGCCAATATTCTGACCCAGGGCTAAAGCCTTTTCTTTGAGCATGGTGCCCTCATTGGGATCCTCGCTGTCTCCTTTCAATTTATATGTTATCCACAATTTCAAATTTCAATTTCTTTAAAGTGGCATGAGATGTTAAAGACTCTTGAAAAGCATTTTCAGTACAGAGCTCTTCCATGTTATTATTATTTCCCCCTAATCTCCCCTATACTTAATTTAAAGCAAATCGTCGTCAACTTGCCTTCATTGTGTCTTTCCAAATCATTCAACTTAGTTTTCAAGGAAACGGCCCTGTTTACATTGGTTATATTGGTTTGCATAATACAGGTGGTCAGCATAGCGTGTAATTAGGTTACTTAAGCACGATTACATGTACTGTGGGTGCAAACTGGTTTAGAACCAACACCGCTCGACTCAGAGGTGCAGGGGTAAGCTGGAGACCCGCTCATGTTCACCGGGCTGCGGGCACCTGCCAGCCACGTTGCTCCAGCGAGCCGGCTTCGAGGAAGTCAGAAAATAGAACTTCCTCTGTAATATAAAAGTTCCTGACACAAGCACGGGGCCATTCTGATGGAAACTGGTATGGACCCCACAGAAGAGAATAGGAAAAGCAAAATCAGGTCGGCTAACTGCCACAAGGATGCAAACAGCCTAGGCAAGAAATTTCCTTCTGCCCTCCTGGCCAAGGAAATGTCCCTCCTGAGAAGGAACTGAAGTTGGCATGAGAGCCATGATGAAAGTCGGGTTCGGATAAATACGGTTATCCTGTATCGTTGGTCAGTAAACTGAACTTAGTTCTCATTCTCTAGTCAGAATGACTGACCAGTCATTCTCAATTCCTTTGTGGTCCTTTAAATCCTGAATAAATTAATCCCTTCGGGTATTTTTAAAGACAGATTTCTGAACCCAGAGTGAGCCTAACTTTTAACTCTCGCTTTCCCCGCTGGTAACATTTTATACACCCCAGACGTTCAGCCACGCTGTTCTTCTGTTCATTTGTCACCCACACGCTGATGGAGAATTTTGGCCTCAGCTGTGGATCTTGTCCAACAACACACCCCATCCTGTCACTCAGCCAGTCCCCCTTCTAATGGCCCCGCTGCTGGGATCCTGACCCTGTGGGTAACTCGCCTGCACACACTGGTCACGACATGTTATCCTGCCCCCTCGTCCTCAGATGTGTGGGCTTCAGAAGCCCAGCACCTTCTCTTTCCCGCACCCTAGTACACTATGTGTGCCTCGGTCGGGCCAGGCTAGGCAACTGCGGAATCAGTAACTGGCTCTAAAAGCAACGTTAAATGCTCAAGATCTTGCAGGCATTTTGGCTACAGCTTTCAAGGCAGCTTCAATTCCTCCTTTGGAATGAGAAAGATGAAGGTCAAGGCCAAGATGCTTTCCTTCTGGGCACTCAGGCGTGTGGTTATGACACTCGCTTCCATCAACCCTTAGCTAAGGTGCAGCTCCTCCCCTTCTCTGGTGTGTTGGCAAGTCATTTTGTTAGATTCAGTTGTGGGCTGGTTCTACCGTTTTGACTCACATTATGGGGTCCATTTCTGAATGACCTGATAATGGTGACTCACAAGGGAGACCCTGAAACTCATAGAAAGGGCCATCCCATTGGCAGACCCTGGTCGTGCCACATAGACTCGTTCATGAGTGACAAGGGGCCGGGTAGGAAGGTAGGCGCTTCCTGGCTGCCTGAAGGGCACAGACCCTTTCCAGATGCCAGGCCACATTTCAACCATGTAACCACTTCCTCTGCTCTGAGTCATTTCTCATCACTTGGCTTCCTCTGGAGTTTGCTTAAAGGGAGATATGCCGTACAGGCCAGCGCACATACGTGGTCCGTTTGGCAGGTATATTTTCTCCATTTCACTCTTGGCACGTGTCCATCTCTCTGAGACCACCTCCAGGGTTCTGACAAGACAGTTTCTGAACCTGTGAAGCTGAGGGCCAGACCCCAGAGTGAACACCTCTGCAAGGCTTCCCGACGCCTGGTCAGCCGGTCCTAGCTGATGAAGACGCAGGGCAGCGGTCCCCAGCCCTGGCCATGCATCGATCGCACCAGCGTTTAAAAGGATGTGGACACCCAGCCTCAGCCGAGATCGGTTAAAGGCAGAATCTTTGGAGGTGAGGCTGGGACAGTGGCTTTTCTTAAAAGCTCCCAGGAGATCCTCATGGACTGCCAGAGCTGAGAACCACTGGCTTAGTGTATCTCTTATTCTAAGACGAAGACAGAGCCCTTGGATCCTGGAACCAGTTTGAAAGGTCTTCTGATCTGGATTCTACTGAGCTCTTGTAATGTTATTAGTCGCCGTCTATTGAGGGCCTGATACGTGCCGAGCATCATGTTATGCACTTTTTTGTACAGCATCTGAAACCTAAAAACAGCCCTGTAAGGAAGATATCGTTATCCTCATTTCTAAATGTTTTATTTTATTTTTTAGCTAAGAAAAGAGACTCAAAAGGTTAGGTAACTTGACCACACCTCACACAGCTGATTAAGTAAAGAAGCCAGTATGTCAATCCAGGTTTATCTGATTCCAGAGGCCAAGCTCTCCCGAGCATGCCATGCTGTCTCAACCCTTAATGATTGTAGGAACTGTGATTCGAATGTTCGCATTAGTAATGCTTTTTCCCAAAATTCCATCCATAGAAAATCCAGGCTGAGAAGACTGTCCCTCCAGAGGCTAGTGATGCGAAGACAACTGCCTGTGCGCAAGAGGCCCAACTCATTTATTATCATAATCTATTTTGTAGAACAGCAAACTAGAGGATAATTTTGAGCTAAATTACATTTGTGTTTTTAATCAAGGGGCCAATGTTATTGATTACGTCATAACCCATCTTCTCTGTTTATTTTAATCCTTGAGAAAATAATAACTTCCCCCATCAAACTCACTCTGACCCTGATTTTGCAGACTTACTGCAGTGCCTGAATCTGACAAGACTCACGCGTGGAACAGTGGCTAATTAGTGCATAAAATATCGAAAGGGAGAGTCCTGTAATTCCAGAAGTAACTCCTGAGGTACAAAGAGTCCACGGCATCACCTTAAAAGCCTTGTAGGGAGAGGCCGCCCCTCTCTCTGCACACCCCCAGATGGATGGCCCTGTCACTGAGTCATCAGAGGACAGGCTGCACCAGCTCTTGGTTCCGTAACAGCTGCTGGGAAACAAAAGAGCTGGGCTGAGTTATCCAAACACTGCCTCACGTGGAACTCTGCTGAAGGCACCCATTGCTTATGAAAGTAACATCCTTCTGTAAACTGGAGACTGGGCTCCAGCAGTCAGGTCAACAACGAGCACAGTGCTGGGGATGCTGTCCACAGTGTAGGCACAGGAAGAATCCTCACAACAACACAGACTCGTGCCCCTTCGGACATCTTACTCAGCTTGACAAGTTTGTGATGATTCTCTGCTTGGCTGCTCTTGGGGTACTCCCAGCCTGAACCCTGAAATACTGTTCCATAGAAACAACTGATAAATACGATGTTTAGCACAGTGCCTCCAGTTTCATGGGAGGTTCATAAATATTTGTTGAGTAAATGAGGGAGGTGAGGACGGGGGTGGCATGTCCCCAGGACTTTGGCGGGGACTTTTTATACATTTATTGCATTTTCACACTATATAAATTTCACAACAATTCCCAAGTGTGGAAATTGAGCTCCGGAGAACACGTGGCTAATAAATGGTGGATCCAATTTTCGAATCAGTTCTGTCTGCCTTCGAGCCTCATGCTCTTTTCTCTGTACCACTTACTAAGAGTATCCCAAGAGAGGACCTCTTGTCTGTCCAGAATGGTGGGTTCCAACCTTGGCCCAATTTCTTTTGTATAGGGTCTTGGGCTTGGCTCCTCAAGAGTCAGCTCAATATACTCAGTAAATATCCATCTGTCTGCAGGGTACAGGGCCCTGTGCAGCCAGGGATGCACCAGACATGGCCCCAGCCCTCAGGGAGGTTGAATTCTGGTGTTCAGGAGAGGTGGAAGAAAGCAATGATTACATCCCGCTGAAGAATCCATGAGGTTTGGTGAAGCAGCTGGCATTTCAGAGAGACCTTGAAGGAGGCATCAGAAACAAGGGCAGAGGAAACTGCATGCTCGAAGGCCTGAGAGCAGAAAAGCCCCAGACGTGGAGGGAGGTCTGCCGTGCAGGCGTGTGCTCCCGGTCCAGGTTCACCACTTTGTTAGCAGTGTGACCTTGCCAGCAAGTAAGCTAACCCCTCCACATCTCCATTTCCTCACCTGTAAAATGAGAAGCAATTCTGTCTAACTTCAAGGATCCTACCCATCCCTCAACATCACTTATGAAGAAGCTAGAGTTAGCGTGCCTGCAGGAGAGAACCGTCCCATGGTGTGAGGGTGGAATGAGACCATGCATGTTAAGTGCTAAGACTCATTCCTGCACACAGAGGTGCTCCGTAAACGTTAGCTGTTATTATTTGGGGGTACATCAAGCAGCCTGATTTGACTGGAGGACAGAATATGAGTAGAAGTATCTTTCCATCCCCAGCATTTAGCACGTTGCTTGGGATGTATTGGACACATGGTCCCTTAACCTCCTCTCTAACCCTTCCCAGTAGAACAGAGGTCATAAGACCTGCTCCAAAGGGTGGAGGTAAGGATTAAATGAGATGATATACTGAAAGCATTCAGCTCAGTGCCTGGCACATGGTAGGTACTTAGGAAATGCTATGTGAATCTGAGTTCCTCTAGGGTCAACTCCAGGCCTTGTAGTCCTTTCTGAAGCAAGATGGTACAAGTTTAGTATTTCTCAAACTGAAATTAGGAAACATGTATGTTCCACGGGATTCTAACAGTGTTCTATGAAAAAAATCAATGCCTGTACTCCTTTCTGAAATTACAATAGTCATACAAGTAAAATGCAAAACGTTCCTATATGGTTGTCCATATTATTTTTCACTAAGATGCAGCTGAGACATGGAGAACCACAGTGATTAAAACATTATGGTCCTGGGGTCTGGCCCGAAGGCATAGTGGTTGGATCCGCATGCTCTGCTTCAGTGGCTCAGAGTTTCCAGTTTCGGATCACAGGCGTGGACCCTGGCACCACTCATCAAGCCACGCTGTGGTGGCATCCCACATAAAATAGAGGAAGATTGGCACAGATGTTAGCTCAGGGCCAATCTTCTTCACCCACAAAAGAACCAATATTGTCCTGGGAACAGGACTAGACAAGCAGATCAATGAAACTGAAGAGAGGACTCCAAATAGCTACAGGTTCACATGGGATTTCGGTACATGATAGAGATGGCATTTCCTCTAATCAGTGGGGAAAAGAGGTTTTATTCAACGAACATCACTGGAACAACAGGCTAGCTGTTTGATTTCCTTTTTCACTCCTTACATCAAATATTCTATGATGTGCACAGAAAACAGATGTAATAATTCTTTTCATTTTTTAAGTCCCCACCTAAAGAATGTTCTTACTTTCACACTCAACAAAAAAAAACTTGCTATGTTTAAGACACAGCAGGAAAGCCCCCCCTGTTTAGGATTCCCATTGAATCAGCCCCACGACCTCACTGCACCGAAAACTCATTCCCATTTCAAGGCTCATGCATTCCTTGTCCCCTGCTGTGCCCAGAATGTTCTCCGCCTTACTCTTTGCTGACCCTTTCTCATCCTCCCAGTTCAGCTCAGATGTCTCTGCTCAGAGAGGACTTCCCTGTCCACCCAGTCTACAGCAGGCCTCCCCCAGTTCAGTCCTTCTAGCACACAGCCCCGTGCACTCCCTTCCTGTACGTCATGGTATCTAATAATTCGGCCTCGTTTGCCCCTATTAGAACGTAAGTCAGGAGAAGGCAGCCAGTCTCATTCACTTCTTTCTTGCCTGGAATGGTGCTGAGCACAAATGCCCTACAAATATCCTTGAATGAACCAAGGAGTGAACGACCCCTTCAGTTTAAATATGTGCTGAATGACACCTTTTTTTCAAGGAGATGGACACGTTTTTTCTACTTTTTACCACAATGGAACCCTCACTAGCAAACCTGTTTCCAGTCTTCTGTTTTACTTTTAAATGTCTACCCACCTGAGCTTGGTTTACTTCTTGTGTATTCTGAGTTAAAGAAATTTTACTTACTGGAGCACTATATTTATATTGCCTTGAAAAGGCAATGATTTGTAACTTCGGCAACTAATATGTTGGTTGATTGTATTTAATACTTTGACACCAAAAGATGACAGACATTGCTTCCAAGCCAGTTTCTTTATTGACTTTCGGATGCATCCTGAGCCTGCTGGACCCACATTCAGTGCAGGGTGGACTGCCAAAGGGCAGAAGCGCTCTATCAGCCAGTGTTCTGTCTACAAAGATTACAAAATGTTTGTGTGTGTATGTGTGTGTGTTGCTTACTATATGCTATGCAAGGCAACATGCCCTCTCCTGCTTCTATTTTCTGTGCTCATAGCAGCATCAGACCCGGAGAGGCTTATCCATGGCCAAGTCTAATGACAAGTGACTATGAAACTTCCTTACATGATGTGACCGAGGCAAACACCTATACTCGCTTCCAACAGTTTTGACTATTGATATCTCCCAAGGGCCAGAATTCCTTCCTTCATCTTTACCTCTTTCCTCTGTGCCTTCTATATTGGCCTTGAACTTTTAGTGAGGGGCATAACCAAAATACTTTTATTAAATAAATATCCTGATATGCTCTGTAATGACAGCTGTCTTCAACAATGTCAAACAGAAAAGAATGTGATATTGACTGTGGCATATGGTATTTTCCAAAGATGGCTGCACAGTGTCTCCCATCCCACCTGCTCTTCTTGCAGTGTGACCCTGACATCCCTCCCACCATGTGATGGGATACATGTCCACTTCCCTTGAATCTGGGCAGAGCTTTGGGGTCGCCTCAACCAACCTAATATGGCAGAAGTGATGCTATGTGACTTGTGAGGGGAAATCATAAAAATGTCATGAACTTGCACCTTGCTCTCTTGGGGTGCTTCTTCTTAGATCCCAGCCACCATACTGTGAGGAAGCCCATGTGGAGAAACTGTATGGAGAGGCAAAGTGTAGATGTTTAGGTGACAGCTCGGCTGAGGTTCCAGGTGACAGCCCACGTCAATCTTCAGATGACTCCAAACTCTAGCTGCCAAGTCACTCCCAGCTGGGCCCCCAATTTCAGGAAGCAGAGACAGGCTGTTTCTGCTGTGTCCTGACTCAGACAATTTCTGAGCATAGCAAAATGGTTATGGTACACCCTTCAATTTCAGGTAGTTTGTTAGGCAGCTATATTATGTGGAAAACTGATTTAAGCTCACAATCACAGTTCATAATTTTAAGATGCCGTCTAGACGTCCTGTGAAACATTTAGAATTTGAATTTAGAATTTGAAACATTTAAAACAACCAAGCCCACTAAATAAACATCAGTGTATGGAAAATTATATGCCCACTGAGATGAATTTTAGTGTCATGGGGATATGTTGGTGTAGTTATTTAACATATTTGCCTTGAGCAACCCACCACGTATCAGGCAAAAAGCAGCTGGCAGGAAATATTCCCTGCCCGAAGGGTCCTACCGTTGAAGGGGGAAGGACAGGGAAGTGAGTAGGCAGTTAGAGTGCGGGAAGTAAACGCGAGAGGTCTGCCCAGGAAGAGGGACTCCAGCATGGCAGCCGCAGCCGCAGCTCTGCGAGTTGGGAAGGCTGCCTGCAGGTGACGAGCAGGCAGGTCAGCATGGCTGACACACTCAGGACAGAGAGAGGGAAAGCAAGTGAAAAATCAGCAAATGTAGGAATTCTGAACGAGATGCGATCAGGAGAACCCTCCTCTTCACGCCGCTCCCCCCACCAAGTATCCCTGGACATAGTGTGTGGAGGAGGAAGGGGGTGCTGGCCTGTTGCCAGGTTCCCATCAAGGTGGGATAGGTTTGAGCTGTTTCTACTTACACACCACAGGTCCTGATGCCTTCAACAGGCTGAAGGACATGGGGACATCCAGGTGGCCAACATATGGATGGGGACAAACACACACATGAAGGAAATATACCAAAATGGTAAGACTGGCTGTCTCTTGGTTGTGTGAATTTTTTCTTCATTATATCATGTTTTGTGTTCTAAATTCTCCCTAATGAGAAAATATCCCTGCCACAACCAGGGAAGAAAAAGCAACGACAGCAATCATAAACAAAAATTTTAAACATCATATCCTACAAACAGTGAATGTGCAAAGGGGGCAACCGCTTGCCTTTCACTTATTTCACTTCCCTCGCTCTCCCCTCTCCTTCCCAGGCCAGCTTCTTGAAAGAGCAGTCAACCCCAGCCCTCTGCACTTCCTCTTGCCCATTCACCCACATCTCTGCACCTGGCTTCCACTCCCCCACCCCACCCCAGGGTCAACAGTGACCTCCTTATTGTCAATCCATGGGGCATATTTTTATCCTCATCTTACTTGATTCTCCAGCATTTGGCACAGTTAGCTACTCTCTCTTCCCTGGTTTCTAGGCTACCATCCTCCTCCAGTTTTCTCTCTGCTGCCTCTTCTGTCTGCTTCTCGGGTTTCCTTCTCTCACCTCTTCAGTGTTCTCCAGGACATCATTGGGGTTCCACTCTACACCTTAACCTCTATCTGCTTCCTATGTGATCTCATCTAAACGAATGGTTTCAAATAGCGACTATACACTAATAACTCCCAAGTCTATCTCTAGCTCAACCCTCTCCCGAGGTCTTGCTCCAGATATCAAACTGCCTACTGGATAACTCCATTTTGTCATATCACAGGCACCTCAAGCTCACCAAGCTCAAAATCAAACATTATCATTCCCCCAAATTAATTCCTCCCATGTGCTCTAAGTGTAGGTGCCGTTACCCATCTAACTAGTCAACCAACCAGAAATTAGGAAGTCCATTCATCCACTCATTCATTTATTCATTCACTATTCACTAGGCACCTGTGGACAAGATGGACACATCCCTCACAGCCTTGTGCTCACAATTTAAAATCTAGGGAGGTGGGAAGGGTGGCTTGCCAGTAGTGATGTGGGGGGGCTGTAAGCTAGTAGACAGGTACAGAAGCAGTTACCTTATAGCATGGAAGTGCTGCAAGGGAGCAAGTGCTGGGGACTGTGGAGACACTTAGGAGGGCATTCAAACCTTGACTTTGGAAGATCAGGAAAGACTTGCTTGAGGTGGTGACAGAAGCTGAAACCTGAAGGATGACTGAGTTTTCAAGGTAAAGAAATCAGAGGATGGGGAAGGAGTCTTACAGGCTGGAGAAACATGTGCAAATGCTTAGAGGGGAGAGAGAATATGCACATTATATTCCAGGGCTTAAAAGTAAACCAGTATGGCAGAAGCCTAGATTGTGGAGAGGATGTGCATGCGTGCGTGTGTGTGTGTGTGTGTGTGTCTATGGGGTGGCAATGGTACAAATGAGCTAAAGGGGTGGTCAGGAGCCAAATTATCAGAGACCTTGTCAAAGAAGTTTGATTTTACCCTGAGGAACACGGAATCGTTGAAGTGTTTAAGCAGATGAGTTCCTTCAGCATTTATTCAATAAATGAGTGCACTCTAAAAAGAGCCCTCGAATTTTACTCTGGAAAATGAACTTACATAGGCAAGACTAGAGGCCAAAAGGCTGATTTGGAGGCACAGGTGATGGTAGCCTGGACCAGGGCCATGGACTAAAGATATCAGAAAGCAGGTAGGTTCAGGAGAGTTATAGAGGGCAGTTCTGATAGGACTTGGTGCCTGAACGTATGTATAGGATGAAGACAAAGGAAGGGAGGACGATTTCCAGCTTCTGACTTGCGCACATGAGTGAAAGATGGTGCCATGACTGAGTCAGAGAAGGTTGCAGGAAGGATGGGTCAGTGTTGGGGCTGGAGGGGGGCTAACCAAGTTGAGTTTGAGGTGTCTGTTTAACAACTGTGTGGAACTGCCCAGGAGACACAACTGGATATTTGGGCCTAGAACTTAAGGCATCTGGGCTAGAGGTAAAGATTTGGCATCAGATGATTGAAGCCATGGGAGTGGATGAGGTTGCCCCGGAAGAGCGTGACGAGAAGGCAGCTAATGGCCTAGAAGAGAGCCCTGAAGAACACCAACATTTGGGAGCAGAGCAGAATCCTCCCTGCTGCCTTTAATCACATCCAATAGATTCTACCTCAGGACCTTGTGTCCCAATCTCCCCCCTCCACTCCCAATGCCATCACCTTGTCCATGCTCTCACGCCTTCTCACCCGGTTTACTACAATCTTTTCCTCTTGGTCTTCTTCTTGTCAGGAGGAATCTACTTCCACGCTGCTACTAAAATGATCTTCCCAAAAACGTCATTCTGAGAAATCAGTCATCTACTTAAAATCTCCTAAAAATTCCCTATGTCCATTTTAGGAAAATCCAAACTGTTTAGCTTGATAAATTAGGCCTCTTGGAATTAGAACTCCATATTTCTTGCCTCCTGTTGCCAAATGCACTCTTCGCCCTAGCCATACTACCTACACTTCCCAAATGGGTAATCTTTTCTGTGCCACTGTGCCTTCTCATGTACTGTCTTCATTATTCCTGGGATGCCTCCCCCTCTACCCTTGCTTTGATGTCAATAACCCTTACTTCTCCCTGAAAGCTCAGCTCAAGTGGCATTTCCCTTGGGAGGCCCTTCCTGCCCCACAGTGATTTAGATGCCTTTCCTGTGTTCCCCCATTATCTTATTTATGGTCCCATTATGGCACTCAACACTCTGGATCATTGCAATTAACTATTGATTTGTCTGTTTCCTTCACTGAACTGCACATACAAAGTCTTACTCAACTTTGTGTTCTTGGAAACTGGCACACAGTAGGCACTCAATAAATATGAACTGAATAAATATGTAACTGCTAACATTTATCAAGCACTTTCAACATAATCCTCACAACACTCTGAGGTAAGCAGATGTCCACAGTGGTCTTTATTTTGCAGATGAGGACCTGAAGCACACGCATTTGCTCAAGTGAACCCAGGGACTGGGGCGCTGGGACGAGAAGGGGGTCTGTCTCCAGTACCTGTGCTCCGAACCGCATGAGGCCACTTCTAAGAACTCCTCCTTCTGAACCCAAAGAACATTTTACTTACATTTTGTCTTGTTTTTTAAAAAATGAACTTTTCTCCATTGTAAGCTCAATGAGAACAGAACTTGCATCTTAGTTATCTTTATATCCCTTGCCTCAACTGATACGATGTTTGTCACTGTGATACGATGCTACTCACAGCCCTGGTGGTCTAGTGGTTAAGACTTGGTGCTCTCACTGCTGTGGCCTAGGGTTTGTTTCCCCATCAGGGAACCACACCGCCTGTCTATTGGTTGTCACACTGTGGCAACTGTGTGTTGCTGTGATGTTGAAAGCTATGACACTGGAATTTCAAATACCAACAGGCGCACTCACAGTGGACAGGTTTTAGCAGAGCTTCCAGACTAAGAAGAAGGACAAGGCCACCCCTTTCAGAAAAACTGGCCATGAAAACCCTGTGAACAGCAGCAGAATATTGTCTGATAGAGCACCAGAAGGTGACAGGATGGAGCAAAAAGACCAGGAAGGGCCTCGAGGGGTTGGAATCAACTCAACAGCACTAACAACAAATGATGCTAGTCAACACGTACTAAATAATATCTATTCAACAATATCTAAGAAATTAGTGTTGGGTTTCAGCCTAAGTTTCTAGACAAGACTATTTGAGGAACTGTTGCCACGAACTGCACCAGGATTATCTTACATGCATCTCAATTCAGTTTTACAACATTCCTACAAGATAGTATTACTTTCGCCATTTTATAAATGAGGAAAATGGGCTCAAGCGGGTTATGCCACTTGCCCAAGGTCCCGAGGCTGTGAAGGGCTGGCTCACTGTCTACCTCAGTGTGTATGATTAGTCGACATACAAAGGAAAAGGTGCTAAACATCAGGGTCACAAGTATCATCAGTTCATATCTAGATTGGGCTGGGAAAGATGCCAAGAGACCTGTGTCAGAGAAACTGGACACGTTGTCAAAGATACCTCCAACAAGAGAATTCCCCGGGAGAGGCCGGTAGCAAATCTGATAGCAGGGAGCCATCACACACCAGGTGGGGCTGAAAGACTGCACTGGAATCAGCCTCCCTCCTACGTGACTGCAACTTCGGCATCTAACAGAGAGCAGCATCCAGGTTCCGGGACAGGTCCATCACTTTTCGCTAGATGGGACTTCAGTCTACCTAGCAGTAAATTCACTTCACAAAACTCTCCCCAAAATTTCAAGTTATTTATCAACTGCATTTTTTTTCTTGTCCTAAAGCCTCTCCAGGGTCCTTAAAATTTATCATCTTTCCATAGAGAAAAGGAAATTTTTTATGCCAGAGCAAAGGATACAGATACAATTAGCTTCCAGTAAAAACTTTCAAGACATCTAACCTTCTTCAACATGAGGCTGCTAGTTTTGTTTTATCAATCTGTCCTCAGTTATGAAATGCCTCAAAGTCACTGCAGACTTTGTGACACGGTCTCTGAGTTCATCCAAATAGTTATGATCTCAGAAGTATAATAGCCATTTCGACTTTCTACCTAATCTCAACTTCTAATGTCAAAACTTTGCACTGGGGCACATGGAAGAGAAGCTAACAGGGATATCCTGAGCATGTGAATTCCGATGATTCACATGCCGTCATGGCGAGACCTCCCCAAACTGCAAGGCAATGTCAGTTTATCAAAAGCAAATGCTTGTAAACAGACTGTGTAGATCCCCACGTGGAATACTATGATCTAGCCTCCATGCCTGGTGCTCTTCCTGGGTTCTCAACGAAAGGCTTCTTTATCTCCCTGGTTGTACAAGCTGGAGAAATCTAGGAATCTTCCTTGCCATGCCTCTCTCCCTCGTCCCCCGCTGGCCAGCCCACTGCTAGGTCCTGTCACCCTGAGGCCTCATCACACACACTCTGCCCCCCACCACACCACAGCCCAGGATTATCTTCTGAAAATATAAACCTCCCCACCCCTGCCTGCTTTGGCACAGGATCATAAACCTTACCTCAGTTTGTAACTTTACACTCAGTAAGGTAAGTTCATGTAATTTCAAACCAGTTCTAATCAATAGCTTAATATATAGTAAAATATACAGTAAATATGATGTATAGAAATCCAGACACTACATTACCCATCCTTTGTGTTCGCGATAGGAATTTAAAAAATAGATCTGTTGAACAGAGTGCAACAATTGATACAAATTTTAGAGTGACAAATACATGTAATACTGGGAATACAGGTAAGATGCTTACTTGTAGTTATATCTCCTGAAGCTTTCATTATTCCATGTAATAATCTCATTCCCTGACATGCAGTTTTGTAAGTCTACCTTCCTCATCATTCTATCATCTTTTTTTCCCTCGTTAAACTAAGTACAAAACTCTGGCAGGTTATAAAACACTAGCCAGTAAAAGTCCAGCCAAGAAAATATTCATTTTTGCAGCCTAAAATAAACACCACTTGCAAAATGGATTCTATCTGAAGGGAAAAACTGCCAGCAAGCAAAAGTTTCAATAAAAAGCTAAAAATAACACAACCAATCATTGCATTTATCCTCCCAAAATGTGCACAGTGTATTACTATCTTGTTTCTGGGCCTTGCGCTGAATGGAGAAAGACTGTGATGACATGGCCGAGTGTGATAAAATCAAAATTCTATTTTATTCTTCTGCAATCTTACTTATAAAGGACCCAACACACACTCTCCAGGATCCGTTAGGCGAGTGTTATACACACATGAGGTGGGCAGGTCGTCCCCCAGGTACTTTGAACATGTCTTCTGTTAAGTTGGCCACGATTCAGAGGTTCCTAAATCTAAAGAACCTGCATGTTGTTCAAAGGAAAGCATTTTGAAGAGAGTGGCAAGTGCTTTATCTATGCAGCGTAGATTCACCCCAGGCCATCCTGCCCGCTCAAACTGAAGGCAATACTAGCTCAGCTTCTGCCACTGTTGAAATCTTGAGACTGATGTGTTTTCTTCAACCCAACTCCCTCTTTTCAAGTCACGGGATGGTGACGGGATGCTTCCCATCCTAAGGACCAGTGGCAACCTAAATTCTTCCTATTGCAAATGATAGCACTCTGTGTCCAACTATTTTAAAAGAGAAAGGGCAGTGTCATATAGAACTAAGTCTGAGCCCTAGAATCAAAACCATGGCTAGCCCTTTACCCTCGGTCCTCACCGGCTCATGGAGGAAAGAGCCTAAGGCTATCTAAGCACAACCTCCTCACCATCTAAGAACCTCACCTACAGTCAAATGGCATCAGCTTAAAACATCTTTTTTTCTTTTTCCTAGTTTTTCCGTCATCATACATCTGTGCCCCTTCACCCCTTTTCGCCCTCCCTCCACCCCCTTCTTCTCTGGTAGCCACTAATCTGTTCTCTTTATCCATGTGTTTATGTTCCACGTATGAGTGAAATCATATGGTATTTGTTTTTCTGTCTGGCTTATTTAGCTTAGCATGATACCCTCAAGGTCCCTCCATGTTGTCACAAATGGGACGATCTTCTTTTTTATAGCTGAGTAGTATTCCACTGTGTGTGTGTGTGTGTGTATCTTTTTTATTTCTTAGCATGTCAGCTCCTCACTGCTGACCTGAAAGCTTTTCCTTGTACTTATTATGGCCTCTCTGCCCTTTCCACATCTCCATCCCAATTCAACCCTAGAAGCAAAACATCCTCTAGATGGCATCCCTTCAAATACCTTATGTGAAGACAAGCGTTCCATCCCTCCTTGAGTTTCATGTGACCATTCCTTAGATAATTTATTTTGACAACACTTCCGTCAGGTCAACTCCAGATCGGCAGTGACCTTAGAGAAACATGATATAGAACTTCAGATGAGTTCAACCCAGGGAGTCCCAAACCGGCATTAGAACCACCTGGGAGTTTTTGAAAAGTAGATTTCTCATCTCCAATGAATCAAAAGCTTTGGGGACAGATCTCAGGAATCTGAACACTTATAAAATTCCCTCAGTGACTCTGCTAAATCATCCAGATTTGGGAATGACTCGCCAAATCAGTACAGTGGGACTATTTCTTTTTTATCTTAAAAGGGAGTTTTGCTTACTTGAAAATAATTACAAGGTATGAAGTTTTAATTAAGTCTTACATCAGAGTTTATAGGGCAAATCATTGACTGAAGGTGAGGAAATTTAAGAAAGGAGCCAATTATTGGGATGAATTCTAGTAAGTGGCATATGATGCAGAATAATGTAAGCTTGCTTCCTCCGGAATCAGGGGTCCATAGTGGCCGCTTGAGTGGAATTTCTGAGAGTAGTTTAGAGCCTTTCCTTAAGAAAACAAGGGGCAAAAAAAAGCATTTGAAGCAGGCTTAAAAATTCTATTACTAACCAGGACCAGGAGTTAATATTCTTAAATTCCTATTACACTTAGTATTCCCAGTGCCTTTGACTATTTTGGATTTCCAGATTCCCTCTTTGGGCCTAACAATCTGCCTGCACCTCTGTGGATGTCAACCGTACCTTTCTACCCCGCCTTTCTCCACCTATTCTGTGTGGTTGTGTATATGTTTAAGTACACAGGTGACTTCCATAGCAATGTTTCCTCCGACTCCCTCTTAGATGACAAATCCCTCAAGGGCAAGACGATGCCTTCAACTTTCTTAATAGTGACCTACAGTGCGTATATAAGCATTGGTTATTTGCAAAAGCCTTTTGATATTCTCAAACTCTTCCAAAAAGTTCAAGAGGAGGGAACACTTCCTAACTCATTCTATAAGGCCAGAATTATCTTGACACCAAAACCAAACAAAGACACTACAAGAAAACTACAGACCAGTATCCCCTATAAATATCCATGCAAAAATTGTCAACAAAATATTAACAAACCAAACTGAGCATCACATTAAAAGGATTATACACCATGACCAAATGAGATTTATTCCCAGAATGCAAAAACGGTTCAACATATGAAAATCAGTCACCATAATACATCAGATTAACAAAATGAAGCAGAAAGACCAACATGATCATCTCAATGATACAGAAAAACCATGTGACAAATTCTCTACCCTTTCCTGATAAGAACACTCAAACTCAAAATAGAAACTTTCTCAACATGATAAAGGCCAAATATGAAAAACCCACAGCTAATATCATACTCAATGGTAAAGACTGAAAACTTTTCCTCTAAGGTCAGGAACAAGGAAAAGATGCCTGATTTCACCACTTTTATTCAATGCTGTATTGGAAGTTCTAGCCAGAGGAATGAGGCAAGAAAACGAAATAAAAGCCATCCAAATTTGGAAAAGATGAAGTAAAATTACCTCTGTTTACAAATGACATGATCTTACATGTAGAAAACCCTAAAGATTTCCCCCCAAACTGTTAGAGTAAACAAACTCAACAAAGTTGTGGGATATAAAATCAATACACAAAAATCAGTTGTTTCTATACATTAACAATGAATAATCCAAAAAGGAAAATTAAGAAAACAATCCCGTTTCCAACAGCATCAAAAAGAATAAAATATTTAGCAATAAACTTAACCAAGGAGGTAAGAGATTTGTATACTGAAAATGATAAAACATTGCTCAAAGAGATTAAAGATGACACAAATAAATGGGAAGACATCCCATGTTCATGGATTGGAAGACTTAATATTGTTAAGATGATGATACTACCCAAAGTGAGCTACAGATCGAATTCAAGCCCTATCAAAATCCAAAGAGCAAGTTTTGCATAATTTAAAAACCCATTCTAAAATTCTTAAGGAATTTCAAGGGAGGCTGAAGAGCCAAAATAATCTTGAAAAAGAACAACAAAGTTGGAAGCCTCACACTTCCTGATTTCAAAACTTACTACAAATATACAGTAATACAAAGTGTGGTACTGGCATAGGGACAGACATATTGACCAACGGAATAGAAAAGAGCCCAGAAATAAACCTTCACCTATATGGCTAATTGATTTTTTTATTGAGTTCCTGATGGTTTACGACATTGTGAAATTTCAGTTTGTACATCAATACTTGTCTGTCACCATATAGGTGCTCCCCTTCTCCTGGTAACCACTAAACTGTTCTCTTTTTCCATGTATTTATCTTCCGCCTATAAGTGAAATCATACACTGTTTGTCTTTCTCTGTCTGGCTTATTTCACTTAACATAATACCCTCCAGGTCCATCTGCCTTGTTGCAAATGGGACAATTTTGTCTTTTTTATGGCTGAGTAGTATTCCATTGTGTGGTGTGTGTGTGTGTGTGTGTGTGTGTGTGTGTATATATATACACCACATCTTCTTTATCGAATCATCGGTCAATAAGCACTTGGGTTGCTTCCATGTCTTGGCTATTGTGAATAATGCTGCAATGAACACAGGGGTGAGTAAGTTACTTTGAATTGTTGATTTCAAGTTCTTTGCACAGATACCCAGTAGTGGGATAGCTGGGTCATATGGTATTTCTATTCTTAGTTTTTTGAGAAAACTCCATACTGTTTTCCATAGTGGCTGCACCTGTCTGCATTCCACCAGCAGTGTATGAGGGTTCCCTCTTCTCCACAACCTCTCCAACACTTGTTACTTTTCGTCTTGGTGACTATAGCCATTCTAACGGGTGTAAGGTGGTCTTAGGGTAGTTTTGATTTGCATTTCCCTGATGATTAGTGATGTGGGGCATCTTTTCATGTGCCTATTGGTATGGCCAACTGATTTTTGACAAGGTGGCAAGATCATTCAATGGAGAAAGAACAGTCTTTTCAACAAGTGGTACCAGGAAAACTGGATATCCACATGCAAAAGAATGAAGTTAGACTCTCACCTACACCATATACAAAAATTAACTCAAAATGGATCAAAGACCTAAATGTAAGAGCTAAAACTATAAAAGTTTTAGAGGAAAACATAGAGGAAAAGTTTCATGACATTGGATTTGGTGATGATTTCTTGAATATGACACCAAAGGCATAGGCAATCAAAGAAAAAATAACTTAGACTGCATGAAAATTAAACTTTTGTGCAAAGGATATCATGCCTAAGAGTGAAAAGACAACTCACAGAATGAGAGAAAATATTCGTGAATCGTGCATCTGAAAAGGGATTAACATCCAGAACTTACAAAGGATTCCTACAAATAAACCACCCAATTTTAAAAACGAACAACTCAATTTAAAGAAACGGATAAAGGACTTGAATAGACATTTCTCCAAAGAAGATAAACCAATGGCCAATAAGCACATGAAATGATACTCGACATCACTTATCAGGGAAATGCAAAACAAAACCACGACGAGACATCACCTCACACCAGTTGGGATGACCACTCCCAAAAAACCCCACAAAATCCAGAATACATTAAGTGTTGGCAAGGATATACAGAAACTGGAACCTTGGTGCACTGTTGGTGGGAATGGAAAGTGGTGCAGCCTTTGCGGAAATAGTATGGCAGTTCCTCAAAAAGTGAAACACAGAACCATGCGATCCAGCAACTCCTAGTATATACCTAAAAGAACTGAAATCAGGAACTCAAATGGATACTTGTACCCCCGTGTTCACAGCAGCAGTACTCACAATAGCCAAAAGGTGCAAACAACCCAAATGGCCATCAAGAGACGAATGGATAAAGAAAACCTATACACACAACAGCATATCATTCAGTCTTAACAAGGAAGGAAATTCTGATGCATGCTACCACATGGACGAACCTTGAAAACATTATGCTAAGTGAAATAAGCCAGACGCAAAGGGACAAATATCCTGATTCCACTTATATGAGATATGTAGAGCAGTCAAATTGAGAGATATAAAGTAAAAACGAAGGTCCTAGAGGCTGGCAAGGAGTAGAAATGGGAAGTTACTATTTAATGGGTACAGAGTTTCTGTTTGGGAAGATGAAAAATTCTGGAAATGGATAGTGGTGATAGTTGCACAACACTGTGAATGTACTTAGTGTCACTTAATTGTACACTTAAAAATGGTTAAAATGGTAAATTTTATGTGTATTTTCCACAAAAAAAAATTTTGATAATGACAGCCATGGTTGAGAGCTTGGCAATAAAGTTATACCTATTTGAAGCCCGGATCTGCCGCTTCCCAGCTGAGTGACTGGGAAAATTACTTACCCTCCGAGGAGCCTTAGTTTCCTGTTTTGTAACATGAGGATGTCACTATTTCATAAAGCTTGTCATCAAGATTAACACTTAAAAAAAAAGGAAAACGCTGAGGATAGGGCCTATCATGCTATCAACTCAAAAATGATGGGTCGTGATTTCAGCAGCACTGGAGATAAAAAAGATCGTGGGTGATCACAGACAACACATGAGAGGAGAGAGGTAGAAAATAACATGCACAGGGACCGGGTAACAAGGGAACCTGAAGAAAAGGAGGGGCAGTCTCGGATTCTCAACAGTTCATGAAAAACTCTCTTGAATACGGAGAAGTTCATTTACTAAACGTTCAATATGGAGTGTGTGATACAGACGTTTAGAAAAGAGAACGCAATCTGAGGTCCCCGAGGACAGTCCAATTCTCCTGTTACTGTGTTTCTTCTAAGAACGCTCTTTCAGAGAGATGAATGAGCAGAGTGCTTCCAAGACCGGGTTCCCAGGAGCGATGGCAGACAGATGACACATCACAGCGGTGTAAGCAACTGCCTCAGTTACTCAACAATGGACCAGGCTTCAAGCACAGGGTGAACAATTACACGTGACAGGTCTTACAGGGGCGATTACTGAACTGGAAGGGAGGAGGAGCGCTGGAAATAGTGACTTTTAAGGTATTTTCCCATCTAAGATTGTATGATACTGAATTTAAACTTTTAAACTTGGGACTTGGGGCAAGACAATGCTACCACAGAAGGCAAATGCAAGATTCGTGCTGATCAGAGGAGGCTCACAGGGAACACTGTCCTACAAACGTGGAAGGCTGTCTAGGAAAATCTCTTTGCATAAAAAAAGTAGTAACTTTTGAGCAAAAGCAGTAAGACAATTCCCAAAGTGTAAACTTCTAATTTGAAATACGTTTTAGGCAAAAAGGAAAAAAACACACTAAAAACCCACAAGCACAAATAAACCAACTTTAATAGATATTATTTTGTATTTATATAGCGCCTTCTTCAAGAACCTTAAATGCTTTACAGACATTATATCTAATTAATCCCCACAACAACCCTGTGAGGTAGGTATTACTCCCATTTTACAAGATAGGGAGACTGAAGCACAGAGAGGTTAAGTGACTTGCCCAAGGTCACACAGTTAAATTCACTGAAGAGCCAGGACCTGAGCGCCTTAGCCTCCCAGCTCCCAGTTAAATACCTCATGAGAGAATCTTTAATGAAAAGTGTCTTTAAAGAAAGTATCAAGAGTAGTATGCTATGAAAGTGAGGTCTTTCTACTGCCATCAAGGAAAGAAAAAAACCCTTTACTGATGGTTAGAGGCAACAAGACCCATATATTATACATTTTCTCTTTTCCCTTTTCTAAAGTCTCATGGCTCCTGTCTTAAGCAATCTTCTCAAGGTAAAGTTTCTAAGGCAGAAGCCATATGACTTAGAAGTGAGACTTAATTTAGAATATTTACTTTCAGTTACGATAATTTATAGAAATTTTTATTCCAATATACACACTATGGGACAGCCATCCCAACAGACATGTACATAGTTAGATAGCAGTCAGCCACCATTTACAACTTAAACCCGCCCCGCATCTCCATCACAGTCAACCAACAGACAAGCTCACAATGCTCTCCATCATGGGTCACTTTTCTCACTTACTATATCTGCATGTTTTTAACCCAACCCTAACCCTATATGTTTTAAAGTATACTGACTTTCTGATAAGCTTCGAAACATTGTACGTAGATGCAGCTGCACTAAGAGTAAAAAGTAAATTGAGAACCATCACCCCATAGTCCCTCGCCTGACAAATCAAACTATTAAATACGGTGTAGATGTGGACAGTGTGTGACTACCATGGAACTCAATAAAAATGCTTTAATATGAAGTGTAACCTTGGCTTTTACTGTATGTTTTAAATGCAACATGTAAAAACAAACACAACATAGTATTCTAACGCTGTACCTTTATGCAAATGACTTCATCTACCTTTCTCATACATGCTGTGGCCCCCAAGGAAAAGCTGACTCTGCCCCACTGTCCTCCTCTCTGTACTGAAAGCTGCAGGAATACAGCTTTAAATTCTGAGACAATTTGGCTTATGCCCTCAAAATGAAGAATGTACCTACTCCCATGCTATGACCTTCCCACCATCTTGGCTGTGACTCTCTGTGCAATGTTGGTAGATCAGGCAGGCTGCGCAATTGGTACAAACCATTCCAGCCAGGGTAAGGCTTTAGAAACTATGTGTTAAAGAGCAATTTGTCAAATACATCATAATTTTCTCCCAGCACATCTGTTCAAATAGCCCAATTAGCTGAGCGACCCTGTCACAGATCTGTTCATGGAACGAATAGGTGAAGTCATTTCCTGAGCTAAAAGATACAGATAATAAATGTTAATAATAGCAGCAGACAAAAACATTCTTTTTTGTTGTTTTTCATAATCAACAGTATTAGTAAAATAAGTTTAGAAAATTACAGCAATTAAAAAAAAGATTACTGCCTGAAAAGACTTTGATAAAGAACACCCAAGGCCTGATTGCTCTTATTTTGAATGTGTATTCAATTATTTTCTGCGAGTTACATTCGGCCACTGTCAGACAACTTACTGATGCATGGAAAAGTGTCAAATGCAATGGTTTACAGACATTAATACATTACATATATTACTTCTCAAAATTCCCAACAGAATGAAGTCTTTAACAAACACAAAGTTTAACTTCTGAACGTTCGTAAAGGTGGAAGGAAAAAAACACCTTTTTTTGGTATATTTCCGGTTTAGTTCATTAAAATTTAATCTTAAAAGGGTTTTCAGTTAGCTGCTGCTGGGGTGATGATGGATGACTTCTTTCCAGGGTAAAGAACGACATTTGAAAATAACGTAACTGCTATGATATGAATTTTCTAAACATGGCCTCAACCTGAAACATTAGAGTATTTAAGAATTCTAAATGGTATGCCACCACTGCACCAGAGTTTCTCTTATCATTCCAACAACTACAGGGAATTTCTGACAGTTTCTTTATTTTACTGAAATTAAAGCTGGATAAAAGGACCGATTTAGAAACTCTAACAAAAGGACAGACACCGAGCCAGAGATAGCAGTTCCTCCCGAAAAAGACCACTGACCTCCCCTCGCTGCGGCTCTTCCTAAGGTATCTTACAGTTCACCTTAAAAATAGAAACAAACAAAAGGACTAGTTAAACTGACAAAAGCTAATAAAAATATGCTCCAATTTACTGACAGAATCATGGGCACTTCATACAATACTTACACTCTACCAGTTTTCAGTAAAATAAATAAGGAAAAAAATTATAATTACAAAGCCAGTCTTTCCCCTTGGGGAAACAAAAAGCCACTTTTGACCAATTGCTCCCTACATATACATATACTGTATATTATTATAAGCTTCTTCAGAGAAGCAAAACATATTTGTCTTCCCGACACTGGATTCGAGCATCTGTTAGTTTTTTTACATCAGGAAGGCAACTGCAAGTGTTGGGCCCAAAAGTATTTCTGGTTTACGCTTGAAAAGACCACCAAATAGTCACTCTTTCTATACATATTCAACACAGGCAAATTCATGCATTGTGTTCAATATTATCTCCTTAAATTACCAATACAACCTAGCACAGATTCCTATTCTTTCTACTGCACCCCCAAGGAGTTCACAACATTACTGGTGCAATTAAAAAAGAGAAAATGCACGTCAATGACTGGAAGGCTGTTTGACAAGAGGAGCTGGTATCTCTGATTTCACTTCCTTGTTGTGTGGAACTGCGCAGACAGCATGATACCTGAGCAAATAAATCAACTACCATGATAGGAAGAGCCTGTTAATCCATAGTCTTTGCTTTATTGTGTGCAAAGTGTGCTACTGCCCCCTGAGCTTCCCGCATTTCTCTTTTCTTGAAAAATCAGTGCTTGATCCTTTCCAAAATAACCAGAGGAGAAATGAGGCAGAAAGTCTCTCTTCATCACGGTTCCCCCTCAGTCCCGAGACTGATAGAAAAGGATGTAACCAGACTCAGAGTTCTTTGAGATATCTGATGTTAACCCGTAGAATTCTTCAATAGCTTGTGCATCTATTTTCTGTAAGGCAAGAACGTAAACATTAGGACACAAATGAGCTCTCTGAACTGCTTAAATCCAGTAAAAGCTTCAACATTTCTTAGAATCATGCCTTTCATGTTCTCATTTATAAAACAGCTCTGCACAACCAGAATGGCTTAAATTTAAAAGACTAATAATACCAAGTACTGGTGAGACTATGGGGCAAGTGAAACTCTCATACATAGCTAGTGGGAATGTAAAATTGTACAGACTCTCTGCAGAAAAGATTTGGCATTATCTTCTAAAGTGGAACATACAATTACACTTTGACCCAGCAATTCAATTCCTAGAGATAGGCTGAACTAAATACTACACGAAATATATGAAACTACCAGCTGTCAACCATGTGGGACTTACGAAAACGGCAATTTCATACAGTCCAACCTAACACATACCCAAGAAAAATGAACGCATATGTCCAGCAAAAACGTCTACAAGAATGCTCAAAGCAGTTTTATTCCTAATAGTCAAGTATGGGCAAAAGCCACATTTCTAACTTGGTATATTCATACAACAGAAAACCACGCAGAAATAAAAAAGAACTACTACTACAGGCAACGAGACTGAACTGCACAGACACAATGCCGAGGAACAAAGCCCACCACAAGAGAAGTCATACTGGACGAGCCCACCGATATTCGAACGTAAGCAAAAGTAACCACATTGATAAAAGTCAAAACAGTGGGTTCAAGGGTACAGTGGGCGGAGGGGAGGAAAGCGGGGGGTACTGACCAGGAAGAGGAATAAGGGCGCTTGCTGGGGTATTGAGAAAGCAGTATATCTTGATTTGGATGGTGGTTACAAGTGTGTGTGTGAATGTGTGTGCACTCACAAGCACAAATTCAAGTTACTGCTTAAGATTTGTGTGCTTTACTGTATGTATGTTATAGCTCAGTACATTTATTTTTTAGTCATAGAAGATTTTTTTAAAAACTAGCTCTGTTGTTTAAAGCTTTCCCTTGTTTTATTCTAAACATTTGAAAAGCTAGCTGACCACTGAAGCATTGGGATTGGCTACTAAGGAGCAAGAAGTAGGAATTAGACGACAATCCCAGGACCCAGACATCTGTCTGATACTCATCACCTGTCACATATGAATGAGAGGCTGGGAGAAAAAATAAAGAGTAACATACACACAACTTTGAAGAAAAATGAGAAATTAAGAAACTACTTACTTCTACAATGTCGTCATCAAACAACAACCAAAAATCGTGACTCTTAACTATTGCAATATAATGGCCTCGATTGGGACCACTGAAACAAAGAGAAAGACGAGTTATTTTCATACAATATTTATTACTAATATTCTTCTTCTATGCCCTAAGTTTCATCTTAGATAAAGAAGAAAAAGTGAAACAGATAAAAATACTCCTTACCTAGTTTTTTCCAAAAAAGGTAAAGCTACATTGATTTGAACTGGCATTCAATTGTAAAATCAAATAATTAGTACCCTACTTTGAGAGATGTAATCAGTATTCCATTTGTATAAAGCTATACTATTACAATTCTTTACTGTCTTCATAATAATTTTTAAATTAATTATTTTTTGAAATAATTTTCAAATTTGCTTCTATGAAAGATTTAAATAAATTTCCTAACATTTTTTGGGAAGGGGGGGGTCATAGCCAGAACATGCTGAGTTATACTACAAAACGATGCATGTAGAACTATTTCTAAGTCTTACTCCCTTGGCAATAGCTTTTCTCTTGAGGAAAGACCCTATGGGAGGCTTGAAAAAGCAAAGGGATCAAACCCATGGTTCTGAAACCAAACTCAAACTTCAAAAACTTCTTTAAAAACAAACGACATTTTGTTAGTGTAAGAAGTGCTATCTCTAAGTACCTAATTCTGAGCACCATTATAATTCTTATAATTGCCTCTACATCTCATTTTAAACAAATCTGAAATACAGAAATCTAGAAATGTGTAAAAACAAAGATGGGACTATTTCTTTTAAAAGAAATTCTTTGCTTTTTAAAAGCCATGGCAAAGATTTTAACCTCTCCCAGTTTAAGTATGATTCATTATAAAAGCTTATATATAATTGTTTAAAGTATAATTCTATTACAATTCTTATATTATAGAATTTGAAATAATTTTCAACACAAATTATTCTTTATGGTGAAGACTATTTTAAAAATAGCAACCTCAGATATTAGAATAAGCCACCTCTCATGTTTCCAATGACTCAGATCCTCTGATCCTGTGGTTGAGATGAGTCTGTTAGGTGACGAAAATGACACAAACAAGAGTACTTTTTTTCCTGAGGAAGATTTGCCCTGAGCTAACATCTGTTGCCAATCTTCCTCTTCTTTCTTTTTTTGCCTGAGGAAGATTAGCCCTAAGCTAACATCTGTGCCAATCTTCCTCTATTTTATATGTGGGTTGCCATCACAGCATGGCTGCTGAGTGGTGTAGGTCCATTCCTAGGATCCAAACCCATGAACGCAGGCCAGTGAAGTGGAGTGTGCTGAACTTAACTACTATGCCACAGGGCCAGCCCACAAAAGTACTTTTTATACAGAAGAAAACACCTCAAAACTTCTTAAAAAAAATCATCTACTACTAAAATAAGTCTACTTTCTCCATTTCTATAGGATTCATCTAAGGAGTCATGTTTTATAAAGAGAGGGTAAGAAATGAAAGAAAAAATTTTTAAGGGGTTGAGAATAAAGAAAACTCACAGACAGGCTGAGGAACAGCCTGAGAGGGAAGGAGGCAGGTAGGTTGAGGACCAGGAGGTATAAGATTGAAAAGGTGAGGCAGCGCATTCCTTTGGCAAAGAGCTACTTTGAAGAACGGTGGAAAAAAGTTAATTACAGAAACTAGTACTAACACGAAGGGCTGAGGCTAAGAAACTTAGACGCAAGGAACTCGTTAGCTAGGGATTTGCATCCTGAACCTAAGACCAGCTCAGTTCAGTACACACGGTGCCTAATGTGTGCAAACGACCGTGCTGGCTGCTGTGGGGACTGGAAAGACACCATCAGTGCAGTGACTGACTACTCCAAAAACACGAGACAGGGCAAAGCAGGATCCGAAAGCAGAGCCCCAGGGGGAGTCAAAGGGAGAGACTCAGCCAGCGAGGGCTGAGGAGTCAAGACAGGTTGGTTACACAGTGGGGTTGGGGTCTGAGAGGGGCTTAAAGGAAAATACTTCATAACTCAGCAAACACTTGTTGGAAATCTACTCTATGCCAGACAGCAGGGATAGAGAACGAGCATGCTGGACGGCACAGACGTGAACATGAGGCTCCTCGACAGTCGAAGGACACGGGCAAGTTTAAGCCCTCACACTCTCAGGTGAGGCGTACCTACAAATAAACCTTGTAAATAAAAGGAAAAGTGAAGAGAGGTTTTAAAATATTAGTCTTTTGTTAATGAACAAATTATTTCCTGATTTAAGAAGTGCCCATTCTCATAAGGGAAACAGACATATAAACTGATAAATAAATACACGAGGGCCCGTTACAGCTAGCTAAACGCATCTAGCAGTCGTGTGAATTCAGAGGCACAGCCCCAAGTGGAGACAGGCTGGACAGAACAGCACCGAGACAGGCTTCCTGCAAAGTTTAAAAGGCACAGGAGGGGACAAGAGGAAAGCATGAGGTAGTCACAGCGAGAGAAGAGGAGGCAGGAGGCGCGGGGCCTGGTTGCGAGCAGGAAGCTCAGAGTTCAAGATCCTGCAAGCAGAGCAATTCCAAAAGACCCAGCATAATCCAAGTCGAGCAAAATTAACCGCCGCTGAATGCAAAGAGGCTGAAGAACAGCACAGTGACAGTGTGGGAAGGCAGCATGATCATTATTGCTCTTAAAATAGCAGCAGCAGCTAAGCAGTTTACATTTCCCTTTTAGTCCTAAGGATGCAGCGAGGTAGTTACTAACATTTACATTTCATAGAAGAGAAAACTGACATTCAGGGAATTCTGTATGAAGTCACACTGGCCATAAATGGCAGAAACAGAACGGAAACCCAGGCTGTTCTGACCTTCCAAATATAAATTTTTATTATGTGACGCTCTGCTGTCGTAGTTTGAGAATCTTTTGAGCTATTTTATAAATTAAGATATATAGAGAAAGATCACACAAAACTGGTTAATAGGAAATAAATCATTTGGTAAAATCAGAAAACTTATCTTTGAAGATTATTTTCAAAGCCACTTTAAATGTTTTTCACAACGATTAACATGAACATAATCAGTTTATCTCAAAAATAATTTATTCTGCAAAATCTATTTAGGCAGCATCATTTTTACCAACAACCCAAAAATAATAATAATAATACTAAGAGAAAAACAGGCCTTAAAGTTCTCTTAGAGTAATATTTAAATAACAGGAATGAAAATCAAACCCAGACAATAACATAGTATTTTAATATATAGAAGTTTTAAGGAGGAAACGATAAAATGTATTGTATCTGGAATATCCATTTTGAACTACACTTATCTTGATACTAAAGCGGTGAAGGGTAAAGACCTCTAAAAGACCTCTGTTGGACTCTCTCCCCAGCACCTGCAGGCGCTGTGCCGCTGACGCAGACCCTCACCACCAGGTCCCATGGGTGCAATTACCTTCCACAGTGAACCACAACGGCGACAAGGTCGTACATTCTGTCAGGATTGGTTGCATCGCCTGAAGTGTTAAATAGACGAAGTTCTAAAGGAAAAACTACCCGGTAAGAAAGTTTTGTATATCGATGAAGTTGATCCATATACTTAAATCTTTTCAGGTGTAGAGCTAGAATCATGGGCAGTTTTTTAACTTTCATCCTATTAAAATAAACATGAAAACAAAACTTCATGAAAGACAATCACCATGACCTTAAAAGAATTATCAAACTTTATGATTCAATTAACAAAGTTAATGGTCAGTTTCAATAGCCCAGAACTGCCCACTTTTGCATATTTCTACCAATTATTTTTCTTTTTTTTTTTTGAGGAAGACCAGCCCTGAGCTAACATCCATGCCCACCTTCCTCTACTTTACATGTGGGACACCTGACACAGCATGGCTTGACAAGTGGTGCGTAGGTCCATGCTCGGGATCCGAACCGGCAAACCCCAGGCTGCCGAAGCAGAACACGCGAGCTTAACTGCTGCACCACCGGGCTGGCCCCTCTACCAATTATTTTTATACCGGCAAAGCAATATCTGGAATGTCCTCAGATGACCCCACCCAACCATCAGCACCAAACCACACAATTTGACTCAGCACTTGATATGGCTCCAAAACAGATGGGATGGCATCAGTCCTTTGGTAAGAAATCGGTATTTCTGAAATATAGGTCCTTTACAATAAGGCTAAATACACATGATGCCTACAACCATTGGAGGAAAAACCAGTTCCTTAAAGCTGCTAATTCCTTTGGATGTGGGTGGAGACTGAAATCCATTTTTTCTATCAACCTATATAATTCAATAACAGATTGAGAATAGGAGACAATGAAAAACGCATTGAAGACCATTCCACTAAAGGAGTTTAACAGAGATAAGAAATAACTCCACATTAGGAATAATGAATACACGTATCCTAGAAAGGGAGTAAAATAATCTGGAAATGTAGGAGCTACGTTTTTAACTGTGAAACCCAGGCTATCCTTCACATTCTAAATAATCTTCATCATGCCCCTAAATGCCCCCCTCCCTGAGAACGCTTTGCACCCCACTTCACCTGACAGCAGCTTATTCTTTCAAAGGCTCAGCTCACTTCTTCTACCATCTGGCACAAACACCTCCCCTCTTCAATCCTCCATCAGCACTTCAGAGTCACTTTATACGCAGTTTATTACACTATAAAATACTTAGATAATTATGGGGTCTTTCCCTTTTTTAGGGTCTGAACCCTTGGCAGGTGGAAATCCTTTCTTTCATTTTATTTCTCCACTATCTAGCAACATGCCTGGCACATGAAGGATATTTGACAAATGGTGCAGATCTAAATCCTGTATGTGTTCAGTGGAGCAAAACACTTTTCATAATTAAAAAATGAAATTTACTAAGCCATTGCCTCTAATGAAGGAGGGAAAAAAACCCATTTTGATAGTATTATACTAAAGCTGCATTATACAGAACTTAAACGTGGTAGGCAGTTTATTATTCTGGAAATATTTACTATTCTACTAACCTGGCCTTTGAAAAACATTAGTGAAAATAAATGGAAACACTTAATCATTCCTGGAAAGCAATCTAGCAATATGAATTAAGACCCTTTATGGCCTTTGCCTCAGAAATCCCATCTCAAGAAATTAAATTAAATATGTCATCTCAAATATAAGGTTTCTGAGAAGAATTTACTTCTGGAGTTATTTTATATCATGAAAATTGGGAAAACCCTAACTATTCAATAATAGGAAACGGTGAAATAAATTCAAATACACCATAACAGAATATTATACAATTTCAAGCAACGTTGATGATGAAAGTTTCTAAATGGCACAGGAAAATACTTATGGAAATTAAACAAGGCATAAAATTATATACAAAATAACCCAACTATTAAACATCAGATATTCAATTAAACCTATACAGAGTTGCTAAAACAAACTCTTTCAAGACAACAAAAACAAAGCATCCTTTGAAAGTTTCCTGGGGAGTGTAGATCCAGAAGAACTTCCTCAGCGTGAAACAAACATTAATGTAATAGATGGCAGTTAGTTAAGATTAGCAAGAGGAGGCAGGCATGCCCTGTGGTTAGGAAAAATGTGCTTTTAGAAACTAAACAAGAGCAGAGGGGAAAAATAAGTCCAAATGGAGAAAAGACAAAATATCTAAATGCTAGTTCATAAAATATGTTCGATCAGACAATACATGAAGGATATGAATCCTACTGGCAGTTTCCTCCCAGGGGAGGAACTGTCAGGTACTACAAAGAAACCAAACACTTGCAGGGATAAACATGATAAAGTCAAACAAAATATTTGTGGACCTGTATCTCAAAGATGAGGAGAGACTATCTTGCAAAATTTTCCTTGTACTGAAATAGTTCAGGAAGAAAAGAAGAAAACTGCTCGCACACACATGCAAGGAGTCTGAAATATTATGTAGATTTTGCAGCAGAAGAAAGAAAGATGTTGATTTCCTGCTCAAAACACCAATTGTACCAACACACCAAAGAATTTATTGGGTTCTGGTTTTCCTTCCATTCAAACTTGTGTGGAAAGAGGATACATTAGGGAGCCCTGGATCTCTGTCATTGTTTTTTAAAAAGTTGTCTTAGAATGTTAATGTTTTCTACAAAAGACAAACGTGTTGAAGAAAAAAATAGGAGGATAGAGAACACATTTTTCCTTTTCAGTTATAAAGTTTGAATTAAACATTGATTTTTATCTTCTGTAAACTGACATAAATCAATTTTCTATTTAAATTTTTTAATGGCATTTATTCACTACAGAAACAATGATTAAAGTTTGGATGAATTGTTACACATTTTCTTGCTTTTACATCTTTAAAACAATGAGGTACATTCATTTTGCACTCTAACTTGAGGTGTTTAGCTTTCTTGATAATGTCTAATTATAGATTAAAAGTATTTAAAAAAGTAGAAGGATGGAAAAAGACATAAACATTAAGAAAGGCAGCTGGCTTTGGCTGATACCAGTATCACACAAAGTAGACTTCAAGACAAGGAATATTACTAGAGATAAAGAGAGACATCCCATATAAAGTGGGGCAATGAATCAAGAGGACATAATCTTAAAATTCTATGCTCCAAATATCAAAGCTTCAAAATTTGATAGAATTAAGGAAATAAACAGATACACAATTAGAGTTGAAGTCTTTAACAGACTTCTCTAACAAAAAATTAGTAACAATAGGGAAGATATGAACAATCTAATTACAGATCTAGTTGACATTTACAGAACACTCCATCACAAACAGCAGAATGCGCATTCTTCTCAAGTACAATGAGGACATTCACCATTGTACTGGACAACGAAAGAACTCTCAACAAATTCCAAAAGGTGAAACCACAGAATATGTTCTCTGACAAAAATAAAAACCAAAAAATATCCAGAAAAACCACCAAAATATAGAAACTAAACAACATACTTCCAATAATCCATAGGACAAAGAGAAAATCACAAGGGAAATTAGAATAGATTTTGAAATGGATCATAATGCAAATATCACATGTCAGAATGGGTGGGAATCCAGCCAAAGCAGCAGTAAGAGGTAAATTTATAGCTTTAAATGTTCATATTAGGAAAGCAAAAGGGTTTAAAATCGATAACCTAAGTTTCCAACTTAAGAAGCTAGAAAAAAATGGCTAATGAAACCCAAAGCAAGCAGAAATAATAAAATAGAAAAGAATAGAAATCAATGAAATAGGAAACAAAAACAAGAGAGGTTCATAGCATTTAAAGCTATAAAATTCTAGCAAGGGTAATCAAGGAAAAAGAGAGAAAACATAAATAGCCAATATCAGAAATCAAAGATGGGCTATTACTATAGATTCTACAGACACCGAAAGGGGAGTTAAGGGTACTACCCAGCAATAGAAAGGAATGAACCACTCACATGTGCAGTGACTTGAACAAGTCTCAGGGGACCGCGATGAGTGAAGAAAGCCAATCGCAAAAGGTCACACACTACATGATTTCATTTAGAGAACATTCCCAAACTGACAAAATCATAGAGATGGAGGAGTCGCTAGTGTTAGGATGGGACCAGCGGGGGTGTTGTGTGTGACTACGTGTCAAGGGGTAGCACAGGGGAGATCAGGCACAAGGGAGATGGGACAGTTCCGTATCTTTACTGTTGTGGTGGTTACATGAATCTACACACGATATAGTTGCACAGAACTACACACACACACACACACACACACACGAGTACATTTAAAAGTGGTGAAATCTAAATAAGGTCTATGGATTGTACGAATGCTGATTTCCTGGATTTGCTATTGTAGCCTAGTGATATGAGATGTTAACCGTGGGAGATGCTGAGGGAAGGTGGTACACAAGACCTCTCTTTACTATCTCTCTACCATTTTTACAAACTTTCTGTGAATCTATAATCATTTCAAAACAAGAAGTTAAAAAATTAATTAACGGAATATTGTGAATAATATTACATTAGATAATTTAGATAAAATGGACAAATTCTTTTAAAAAACACAATTTACCAAAACAGAGGCAAGAAATAATAGAAAATCCAAATAGTCTTGTATCAATTTGTAATCAAAAATCTCCCTTTCAAAGGAAACAAAGAGGACCAAATCACATCACTGATTAATCCTATCAAGCATTTAAGAAAGAATGCCTATCTTATACAAACTCTTTCATAAAAGAGGAAATGATCCCCAACTCATTTTTGAGGCCAGCATAAACCCAGTACCAAAACCTGACCAAGCTATTACAAGTAAAATTACGGGCCAATATTCCTCACATTTCAGATGTGAAAATCATCAACAAAACATTACCAAACTTAATCCAGCAATATATAAACCCAACTTGGTGACGATATAATAGTTATATTAAATGAACTGATGATTTTTTTCTCAAGTTCTTTCTAAAAATCAGTAACTACAGAAATGAATTAATAAAGTAATAAATATGTAAAGGGCACTTACAAAAATTAATACAGCATATTTCTCCTTCTAAAGAGAAGCATCTTCACCTCAAATTAGATTTTCTAGAAATTTTACATCTCTGCAGAAAACTTACGCTGCTTAACAATGTGATTTTTAAAACCAAGCATGTCCTCTTCCAACCTAATCAAAGTATTCTGCGTGAGACCAGGAATGAGGAGACTACAGATGCTATCCTCTCAGCAACAGTTTACTGTCCACATTGTACCCACGTTAGAGACTCTGACTGCGGCACGAGTCTCCTACAACAGGAGACGTGGGGTGTGCTGAGGGGAGAGCCATCCTCCCTATTTCGGGTCCTATTCCCCAGAAGCAGCCCCTGAGACTAGAAGTCACGCCCCAGATTTATCAAGGTGGTGCGCCCCGACGGAGTGAGGGAAGCAGGGAGGGGAGGGGAGGATGCCAGGGAAGGGTTCCACCTCAGGCAAAACCCAGGGTGCAGCTTCAGCCCCGTCCCACGGGCAAACCCTGGACTACGAATTTCACTGCAGATCTCTCTCGACCACAGCAAGGTGGCTGGGCTTTCACTCTTTTCCACCTGTCAGTCAGAGGTCAGAGGCCACAGGTGGCAGAAATTCCCAGAAACTTCCTTCTGAAGTAGCCCAAGGGGTCCTCTAAACAAGAGACATAAGTGACAGCGACTCCAAAGGCATCGGCGGCAGGAGGAGCACTGACACTGTCTACGATGGCTCCTGAACTCGAAGGCACAGAGCGCAGGCCCAGTACGTCAATGTTGTCTGCTGCTTTCTTTTTTTCAAGAAGAGCCAGAAAACATTTTTTTAAGTAAAACTTCCCATTTGTATAAACTGTGTGAGCCAAGCAAAGAGATCTACAGATTGAATTTGACCCAGGGGGCACTAATTTGCAAACTCTGTCACAGAGAAATTTAATATCCCAGCACAAACACACAGAGAAGTCTTGACCACACAGAAAAGCTTAATAACTGTACAGATATAAAATTCCACACTCATAAACTGTAATGTCAACAAGGATGGACTGGAGCAAATTCACTGAGGGGTGAGAGGGGATACAATGCTACGAGGAAGACACTAGGTGACTGAGATGTGAGCACTGAGAGCAAAGTCAGACAAGACGAGGGACCCTGACCTCCAGCACGTGTTACAAATGAAGGACAGGTCAGTGGATGGATGAGGTCCACGGAGAGTCCCAACCAGCAGATGGCACGGAGTACTGAGCACTATCTGGAGATGCTGCCAGGTATGCAACCAGGCACCATCAATCTGCCAAAAGACAGAAGGACCCAGACAACCAGAAACACAGGTCAGATTCAGGAGGATTACAAGGGGAAGTGCTAGAGTTTGCATGTTTACAGCCCCCCCAAACTCATACGCTGAGATCCAAATGCCCAAAGAGATGGTATTAGTGAGTGGGCTTTGGGAGGTGCTTAGGTCATGAGGGTGGAGCCCTCATGAATGGGATCAATGTCTATATAAAAAAGGCCCCAGTAAACTGACAAATATTAATGTACAACTGAAATTTCACAATGTTATAAATTACTGTGACATCAATTAAATAAATAAAGGCACCAGAGCACTCGCTAGCACCACTCCATGTGAGGGCACAGTGAAAAGGCACTGGCTATGAACCAGGAAGAGGGCCCTCACCAGAACGCAACACGCTGGTGCCTTGATCTTGGACTTCCCAGCCTCCAGAACTGTGAGAAGTCAATTTCTGTTGTTTGCAATCCACCCAGTCTATAGTATTTTGTTACAGCAGCCTGAACGGACTAAGACAGGGTGTGTGTGCAAGGAGTGGTTGGGAATATTGACCACATGGCAAACCCCTACCGCTGAAAAGATCCTAACATGACATTTACTACATAGGTAACCATGACAAGACCTGGACACAGAGGAGTAAGATACGGATCTAGTTATGAAAATGGAGCAAAAGGGAAGGACTTGATTTCAGAAATAGGAAGAATCTCAATTACTAGATCTAGGGCAGATAGAGATGGACATGTGACCATGAGAACTTGCTGCTGAGTCACCTGGGCATGCAGGAGTCTTCTTCAACACCTGGGAAAGACAGGAGTGGTCCTGAAAGTGGGCTAAGCCAAATATGGTATAGAGAAAATACAGGGAGGAAAGAGAGAGGAAGGATGCGTAGGCAAAGAGCCAGGCAGGTTGGCTCAGCTCCCAGTCCACTGTCACTCATCCTCAGATCCCACTCTAAGTGACAGAGGAGCGACAGAAATATTGCTCTTTAAAATCTCAGGCACCACTCCCACCCCACTGCCCAGAGGACAGGGAAACACTACCTGAAACCAAGCCATCAAGTCCCTCCTCATTCCAATTCCCCAGGGACACCACTCCACTCTTACCCATAAGCTGTATCCTCCCCTTGGACAGAAGGATACAATTATTACATTCACATTTACCAAGCTAGTAGTTTTCCTGGACTGTGCTGTAACATAGCGCAATAGGTATGCTACAGAAAAGGAGTCTATGTGCCAACAAATTCTGGAAAAAGCTAGATGAAAAGATAAACCTCTTTATACTGGGGATCTTCTCAGAGTCTACAATATAAAGCACAAATAAATAAGAAACTTTATTATATAGCAAATTCATTTGATGGAATATTTATTTTACGGCATATTAGTAACATTTCCAGAAATCGCTCCTCAGTGTTCCCAGACAGAAACCTTTTTTTAAAGAAGATACTGTCTTTATACTAATACAAATATAGATATCTTATGAATGAAAGTCAAACCACACGCATTTTTTTTTATTGTGGTAAAAACTACAGAACATAAACTTTACTATCTTAACCCTTTTTAAGTGTACAGTACAGTAGTGTAAGCTATAAGCGCACTGTTGTGCAACAGAATCTCTGGAACTTTTCCATCTTGCAAACTGAAACCCTATACCCATTGAACAACTCCCTTTTTCCCCTCCCTGAAGACGCTGGCAAGCACCATTTCACTTTCTATTTCTAACAACTTGACTACTTTAGATTCTTCTTCTAACTGGATTCATACAGTATGTTTTTTCGTGACTGGCTTATTTCACTTAACATAATGTGCTCAAGGTTCATCCATGTTGTAGCATATGACAGGACTTCCTTCCCTTTTTTTTTTGGTGAGGAAGATTGGCCCTGAGCTAACATCTGTTGCCAGTCTTCCTTTTTGCTTGAGGAAGACTGTCACTGAGCTAACATCTGAGCCAATCTTCCTCTATTTTGTATTTGGGACGCTGCCACAGCGTGGCTTGACAAGCGGTGCTAGGTCTGCGCCCAGGATCCGAATCTGTGAACCCTGGGTCACTGAAGCATAGTGTGTGAACTTAACCACAACGCCACCAGGCCGCCACCAGGCCGGCCCCAGGATTTCCTTCTTTTTGGCCCCTGGGTTTCCTTTTTTTAAAGGCTGAATAATATCCCATTGTATATATACACTACATTTTCCTTATCCATCCGTCAATGGACACTTAAGTTGCTTCTACCTCTTGGTTACTGAGAATAGTGCAACAATGAATATGAGAATGCACGTATCTCTTTGAGATCCTGTTTTCAATCCTTTTGGATATATACCTAGAAGTGGGAATGCTAGATCACACAGTAGTTCCATTTTTAATATTTGGAGGAACCTCCATACTGTTTTCCATAGCAGCTGAACCATTTACATCACGACCAAGAGCACACAAGCACACAGTATCTCCACATCCTCATCAACACTTGTTATTTTCTCTTTTTTTGATAGTGGCCATCATAACTGGTATGAGGTTTTATCTTATAGTGGTTTTGAATTGTATTTCCCTGATGATTAGTGATTTTGAGCATCATTTCATGTGCCTATTGGCCATTTGTATGTCTTCTTTGGAGAAATGTCTATCCAAGTCCTTTGCTCATTTTTTAATCAGGTGACTTGGTTTTTGTTGAGCTTAGGAGTTCTTTTAATATTCTGGATAGTAATCTATTAGATATCCGACTTTCAACTATTTTCTACCATTCTGTAAATATTTTGCAAATATTTTCTTTCATTCATGCCTTTTCACTCTGTTTACTGTTTCCTTTGCTGCACATAAGATGTTAAGTTTAATGTAGTCCCATTTGTCTATTTTTGCTTTTGTTGCTTGTGCTTTTGGTGTCATATTCAAGAAATCATTGCCAAATTCAATATCATAAAGCTTTTCCCCTAGGTTTTTTTCTAGGAGTTTTATAGCTTCAGGTTTTATACTTAGGTCTTTAATCCACTTTGAGCTAATTTTTATATATGGTATAAGTTAAGGGTCCAACTTCATTCTTTTACACGTGGATATCCAGTTTTCCCAAATCCACCTGTTGAAGACTATCCCTTCTCTACTGAAGCCTTGGTACGTTTGTTAAAGATCATTTGACCTATAGGCAAGGGCTGACTTCTGGGCTCTCTGTTCTGTCCCATTGGTCTGTGTGTCTGTCCATGTGCCAGGACCACATTGCTCTGATTACTGTCGCTTTGTACTATGTTAGGAAGTGTGAGGCTTCCAGCTGTGTTCTTCTTTCTCAAGACTGTTGGCTATTCAGAGTCCTTTAAGAGTCCCCATATGAATTTTGGATGGCTTTTTCTATTTCTTTAAGAAACACCATTGAGATTTTGATAGGGATTGCACTCAACCTGTAGACGGCTTTGGGTAGTACAGCCATTTTAACAACATTAAGTGTTCCAATCTATCAACACGAGAAATCTTTCCATTTCTTTGTATGTAGCTTCTTTAATTTCTTTCAGAAATATTTTATAAGTTTTTAGTGTACAGATCTTTCCACCTCCTTGGTTAAATCTATTCCTGAGTATTTTATTCTTCTTGATGCTATTGTAAACGGGATCATTTTCTTCTCAGATTGTTCATTGTTAGTGTACAGAAACACAACTGATTTTTGCGTGTTGATTTTGTATCCTGCACCTTTGCTGAATTTGTTTATTAGTTCTAACAAGGTTTTTCTTCTTTAATCTGTAGGGTTTCCTATGTATAAGATCACGTCACCTGTGAACAGAGGTAATGTGACTTCTTCCTTTCTGATTTGGATGCTTGTTACTTCTTTCTTGCCTAAGTGCTCTGGCTAAGACTTCCAGTACTATGCTGAAAAAAAGTGGCAAGAATAGGCATCCTCGTCTAGTTCCCGATCTTATAGGAAAAGCTTTCAGTTTTTCCACCATTGAGGATGATGTTAGCTGTGGGCTTTTTGTATATGGCCTTCAATATGTTGAGGTAATTTCCTTCTATTCCCAGTTTGCTGAGTGTTTTTATCATGAAAGGGTGTCGAATTTTGTCAAATGCTTTTTCTGCAACCACTGAGATGATCATGTGGTTTCTGTCCTTCATCTAGATTGAAATCTTTTTAAGTCAAATTGATTTTTGTTTCTTTAGTAAGAACTATGATCTCTATATCCAACACATGTTTATTCTGTTATCTTAAGACTAGAAACTATAGACTTTTAGAGCTGGTAGAGACCTTAGAAGTTGACTAATCCAAGTGAGACCCAAAAAAGATTAAATGACTTCCCCAGTATCACACTGGAAATTAGCAGAAGGACTGCTACCAGATCCTAGCAGAAAACAGATAATTTCTGATTTCTGTCTTTTTATGAACTTACACAGAATTTATCCTACAGAAGTACTCTAAAAACTGTCTGAAAATATGTGGGGAGTATGAGTGTGTGTGCATACATACAAAATACATTCATCAAAGCACCATAACAGTGAAAAATGAGAACCACCTAAACTGTTGCATTTGGAGGATTGGCAAGTTAGTGTGTCCACACAAAAAACACCATGCAGCACCTCTTACAAATGATGAAAAAGTATATTTTCATTGACATGTTTGTAATTTATTAAGGGAAAAAGTTACAAAACTGGATACAAAGTTTGATTCCCTTTCAAGAATTACGTGTGCACATACATATGCACTTAAAAAAATCTAGGATATATACAAAAACGTTAATACTTTTATGAATAATGATTCTTAATTGATTTACTCTTATCTATATTTTCTAATTTCTTTACAAAAAACATATTCCTCATGTAATTTAATAAAAGATCTAATCTTAAATAATATATTAAAATCTCATGGACGTCTTCAAAACAAACAGCTTGACTCTGCAGACAATTCCTAATTACTCACTACGATACTTGTCATTCTGTGTGCTCACAGATGGACCTTCCTCCTTGTAGCCAATAAAGTTTGAGTTGCATTCCTCTTAGCTACATTTAGTCCTTAACTGTAACTTCCTTAACCAACAGTCCTGGGTACCTTCTACGACATTTTCAGGATTAATCTAATGCATCAGCCCCCATGCCTCTAACCAAACTTAGCTGAGGTGCTCCAGCGTAGTCTGCGCTAATGGAAGGGAACACTGTGCACTGCTTTCGTTACCTGTGTCCATTCCCCAAAACACCTCCCTTCTTAGTAGATACGTCTGTGTCCAAGACAAAAACACAATCACTTAAAAATCTAAGTTCTTCCACTTCCCTTCATGAACATTTCAGTTCAACCATTAGATGAGGCCACGTAAGGCAGACCTCTGTGCAGGCAGGGGAGAGGGGAAGCCCAAGCAGAGTAAGGAGCATGACTGTATGAGAGAAGTCTGCGTGTACATGCAGGGGAGTAGGAGGTGCTAAGATTGGTTACCTACAGGGGCACTGACCGAATAGGCAAATATACAGAGATAATGGGAGCCAATTTTTACAGTCAGAGAAGGAAATTACAAATATTAAAAAGGAAGAAATCAGAATGAACCCTAGGGTGCTGGCTGAAATTGGAGATATTTTGAGTTCATGGTTTTTCAATATAGACAGAACAAGAGATAAATAAGCACACATGTAAATATGCACACACACACATCCCCTCCAGCTCTGTTCACTAAGGGGGCTCAGGAACAGGGACATCCCTATAGCACTGAGCATACCTATACCAACATCCTAGTTTCTAAACATCATTCTCCAGCTAAGAGGAACCAGGGCTCCTTGGAGAAATGGCTGGTCCCAGGGTGGGGGCAAGGAAAGTACAAAATGAGCTTGGAACATCTTAATTCTACCAGAAAGTAAAGAAGTGCTCAAGAACAATGGGACATGTCAAAAAGACACAGGAACTCACTTGAAGAGGCTCCTGCTGGCTAAATCAGGGATAATTTGAACATGAAAATAAATAAGAATGATAATGGATCATAACCCACTGAATAAAACAGAAATCCTTGAGTCTACACTGAGATTTAAAAAATGAAAAAAATTGCAAGTTTGATGAGGAATGGGGATATTTACGATCTCAAAATACCTTCACACAAAATACTTATGAATTACAAACAGGGAAAAGCATAGCTTAAGAGTGAAGAACTCCGGGAAACATCACCTTAATCAAGTGTTCACAGATAAAAGCACCAGCAGGGATGTGCAGGAAAGAGTTAACACAGCAGGCCTCAGACTAGCCTTAGAAAGGCCTGCTTGCAAGGATGATCCTTGGTTAACACCTGGGAACTTGGATTTGGGGAGTGTTCCCACCATTCCCCAAATGATAAGGGTGTCTCAGTGTGCCTCAAATGTTTCTGCAAATAGTATGGTTTATGCTGAACACCTTTCCTTCTGGGAGTCTTGAATTCTGGTATGAGCTACGTAGAGGGTGCCTACGTGAGCAGCCCCCAGTTAAAACCTTGGGCACTGAGTCTGTAATGAGCTTCCCTGGTAGACAACACTTCTCCCATGTTGTCACATTCGATGCTGGAGGAATTAAGTGAGTCCTGTGTGATTCCACAGGGACAGGACTCATGGAGGCTTGCCTGGCTTTCCCCTTTGCTGACTGTGTTCTGTCACTTGTCTCTAATAAATCTTAGCTGTGAGCATGACCATATGCTGGGTCCTGCAAGTCCATCTAGTGAATCAGCAAATCCAGGAGTGGTCTTGGGAACCCCTAACACATGAGACGTATCAAAATCGTGTGCCACTTAAGAGGATACAGTGAGAAGAACACAGCATCACTTCTGTGAGATTCCTGCCCAAAATATATACCCTGAACCTAATCATAAGAAAACATAAGCAAACCCAAAGAGGAACAAAAATTACAAATAACTAATTTGTAATTTTTAAAAGTGCCAAGATTACTGACGTCAAGAAAAGACTAAGGAACTGTTCAAAACGTAACAAGACTAAAGAGACATGATTACTAAAGGTTATGTGTGATTCTGGCCGGACCCTTTCTTCTATAAAGTACGGTACTTTATAGACGACTGATGACAGCGGAATAAGGTCTGTGATCCGGGAACACGCCAGCGCTGCCTTCCTGATCCAGATGGATATGCCACATGGGAGAACTCTCTTGTTGACAGGAAATAGCTACTAAAGTGTCCAGGATCAGGGGACATCACATCAGGACCCTACTTTCAAATAGTTTAGAATAAAAAAACATTCTTGCTACTGTTCATGCAACTTTTCTCTGAGTTTGAGATTGTTTCAAAATAAAAAATAATAACAAGGACGATGATGATGATTCCATTTGTTGATACCAAAATCCAGTCTTTATAATAATTTACTAAGAGAAGGTACAAAATCCCATGTAGGGATAGCAGAAAACAGGGCAGGGGTGAGGAAAGCACTTCTCCCCTCATCCTCCCTCACCAAGAAAAAAGTTTACACGGTCAGGAGAGCTCCGAAGCCAAACACTCTGACTGTGCCGGCTTCCGAGTACTGAACAGTCACTGAACGCAGACAGTCACCTGAGGGGCCAGAGCTGACGCCTGCTTATCCAGTAATTACCTAATGAGTCTTAACTGTCCGTGACAAAATTAAGAATTTCTACTCAGTGTAAATGTCCATAGATCACTTTCAGCTGGAAAAGCCATCTACACCATCCATTACCAAAGAATCACTAAAAAATTTCAAAAACATGAAATTACCGTTTGTGTGCTTCCTGTTTGCTGCGACATTCTTCACAGTAATATTTGTATTCACTGCATAGAGTTTCTGTGTTGCTAAAACCCCTGTGTAAAATTCAAAATAAATTTATTTTGTCTATACTAGAAAATCACATATTCATTTAAAAACATTCTAAACCAAAGATATTCATTAAATTTCAAAATAAACAACTCCACACTTACCTTAAGCAGTGAGTAATTGATGTGTTTTGTTCCACGTCAACAGAAAGATCTAAAAAATCTTCATCTTTGCTGCTTATCTGTAAAAATAGGAAATTACCTTTGATTTCTTTAAATATCAGTAAATCACTGTCCCACTAGTCCATTAATTAATGATAGAATTAAACGAATTCTATTATTAGTAGTAAGTACATGAAGAATTCTTTTTCCTAAGTTGAAAACTACTTGATTCACATTATTCAAAAGGACACAATAAATAACTCTTATCATATGTAGAAGGACAACACCAAAGCACACCTGGAACTGATTACTGGCAAAGGCCAGGAGGATGTGAAATTCCATTACTTTCCAAAATCTTGATGTTACTGTAAAGCACAAAACAAACTGTACCACATATACTAATTCTTAAAAAAACAGAGGCAAAGACTTACTGAGAACGCTTGCCAAAGGACATGATACCTGTATTGTTTTATCATTTAAGAAAATAATTTAGCCCAAAATGCCAAATTACAATCTTCATTTATAACCCTCGTTTATTTCTTCAAAAAAAATCTAACAGTCCATGTTAAGGAACAGGAAGACTCAATATTGTCAAGATGTCACAACTTGTCTTACAGATTCAACACAATCCCAATCAAAATCACACTACATTATCTTGTGGATAATAAATCAGTCTCTATGATTCTAAAATTCATGTGAAGAGGCAAAAGACCCAGAAGAGACAACACCATATTAAAAACAAAGCTGAAGGACTGGCACTACCCAACTCCAAGACTTACTATAAAGCTACAGTAATCAAAACAGTGTGGTACTGGAGAAAGGACAGACAGACAGATCAATGGAACAGAACAGACAGCCTAGAAATAGACCCACATAAATACAGTTAGGTGATCTTTGACAAAGGAGCAAAGGCTATTCAATGAAGAAAGAGTACTCTTTTCAACAAATGGTGTTGGAACAACTGGACATTCACATGCAAAAAAAATGAATCTAGACACAGACCTTACACCTTTCATAAAAATTAAGTCAAAATGGAGTACAGTCCTAAATATAAAATGCAAAACTATAAAACTCCTAGAAGATTAACATAAGAAAGAATCTAGATGATCTTGGGTTTGGTGATGACTTTTTAGATACAATACCAAAAGCATTTCCATGAAGGAACTTTATTGAAATTAAGATCTTAACATTAAAACTTCTGATCTGCCAAAGACACTATTAAGAAAATCAAAAGACAAGACACAGACTGAGAGAAAATATTTGCAAAAACATATCTGATAAGAGACTGGTATCCAAAATACACAAAGAACTCTTAAAACTCAATAATAGGAAAAAACCTGATTTTAAAAATGGGCTAAAGACCAGTAAAGACATCTTACTCAAGAATATATACAGATGGCAAATAAGCATAGGAAAAGATGCTCAACATCGTATGTCATCAGGGAATTGTAAATTAAACAATCTGATACCACTACACACATATCAGAATAGCTAAAATCCAACACTGACAACACCAATGCTGACAAGGATGCGGAGCAACAGGAGCTCTCATTCATTGCTGGTGGGGATGCAAACGGTACAGCCACTGTGGAGGACAGTTTGGCAGCTTCTTACAAAACGAAGCATACTCATACCACATGATCCAGCAACTGTTTTCCTTAGTACTAACCAGAGGAGTTGAAAATTTACGGTCACACAAAAATCTCCACATGAATGTTTAGAGCAGCTTTATTCATAAGGATCAAAACCTGGAAGCAACCTAGATGGCCTTCAATAAGCGAAGGGATAACCATGGTACATCCATACAAGGGAATATAGTTCAGCAATCGAAAGAGATAAGCTACTGACCTATGAAAAGACATGGAGGAAATTTAAATATATGTTGCTAAGTGAAAGGAGACAATTTGAAAAGGTTGTAGACTCTATGATTCCAACTACATAATATTCTGTAAAGGCAACACTATGGAGGCAGTAAAATGATCAGTGGTTGCCACAGGTATGGGGAGTTGGGAGGGATAAATACACGGAGCACAGAGGGTTTTTAGGGAAGTGAAACTATGCCGTTTGATACTGTAACGATAGACATATGCCACTTCATATCTGTCAAAACAAATAGAACCACGGAATAGACAACACCTAGAGTGAACCCTAATGTAAAGTATGGATTTTAGTTAATGACAATATATCGATATTGGCCCATCAATTGCAACAAATGTACCTCACTAACGCAAGATGTTAATAATAAGGCAAAGTGGAGAGGAGAAGGTATTTGGGAACTCTCTGTAATTTCCACTCAGTTTTTCTAAATTGACAATTTTTTTTATTAATTAAAAAAAAGACAGTTCATTATTAGTCTCTGCCTGTGTAAGTTTATCAAATTTAGTAAACCAAGACACTGTGATTCTTGCAAACATCCATGAAACATTTCTCTTACTTTTCTTGCTTGCGGATTCTCTTTCCCAAAGGACCATGCTACTCTCCTATGCTATTAAAAACTAGTAGTACAACCATCATAGTAAGACTGGATCAGGCAAAAATCATCAGTGGATGCTAAATCTTAGAAAGAGATTTTGACGAGGAACAAGACTTTTGTGTTTCCCCACAGACTGCCTACTAGTTACAAGGGCATAAAAACCAGTCATTATGAAGTGGAGAAAATGAACGACACCTAGAATGAGATCAAAATTAATTTCACCAATGAGGGGCAGATAGATATTGTGAGCCTAGATGTGAAACCCTGAGAAGGACACAGCAATAACTAGAAATTATTCCAGCCAAGAATGCATAACCTGCATCTAATTAGAAGGAAACATCAGACAAACTCAATATGAGGAATGTTAGGTTTAAAAAAAGGAGGGGAGGGAGGAAGGTATATTCTTTAAAAATGTGTATGTCATAGAAAACAAAGACAGTGGAATTGTTTCAGACTGAAGGAGGCTAAAGAAAACATGCTAACTATATACAATGCAAACTACTACCAAACTCTAAACTGAATTCTGTACTGCAGGGGAGGAAATGCTATAAAGGACATTATTGGTTCAACTGGCAAAATTGGATAATGGATGCCTCATTAAGTAAGAGTTTGATCTTTCATTCCTCAAGTGAGAAATTAGGTAACAAGGTAAGAACATAAGAGGAGTGCTGGCTTATCTGATCCTATGTGTAATCAGTTTTCAAGCTTTTTCCCTACTGTTCATCTTTATGAAGGATCCAGCAAATGGGTATTTTCCCCTCTCTGAGTGTACACAGTATGCTTTGGGGGTTTTTCGTTTGTTTGTTTGCTGACGAAGATTCACCCCGAGCTAAAATCTGTGCCAATCTTCCTTCATTTTGTACGTGGGACGCCACCACAGCATGGCCACTGACGAGGGGTGCAGGTCCTTGCCTGGAAACGGAACTCAGGCTGTCAAAGCAGAGTGCACCAAACTTAACCACTAGGCCACAGGGCCACTCCCCAATATGCTTTAGTTTTTATTCCAACAATAAACAATAAATGTAACTGTAGGAAAAGGAAGAACAATCACTATAACTCCCTGACCTATAAGCCTCTGAAGAGCTTAACTAAGACATGTAATTTCCAGAACATGGCTCTATGCCTCCTGTATTTGAGCAATGAGGATTTTCCTCTCACCTCAGGTATTCACTCTTCATAAGCAGCATTATGAAAAAGTGTAGATTCCTTTCAACTGGCAAGTACATCTTTAACATTCATTTATACTATACCTAAGAATTACAACTTTCAAGTTCATGTCTCATACTCATCCTCAAAGAACTTTCAATATAATGAATTCAATTTGTTCTACACAAAATTTTAGGATATACTTACAGTTTCACAAGTAAGACATCTGGTTTCATTAGTTAATGTTCCCTGAAAAATCTCATGAACCCAAGTTGGGTCTGGTGTGCTGTTGTTATTCTCACTGTCAATATTACCATTAGGTAAACGGCCATTTTGTTTTTCCTGCTTTCTCTCTTCTTGTAAAATATCAGCAATCGTATTTAGTAGGTAATTTAAGAATTCATGGGCATCTTGCTGCATGTAGTTGTCAAAAAGCTCTAAAAATAAAAATATATTAGAGAATTATTTCAGAATTAAATAACTTCATTAAAAAACTAAATTTAAAAAAGAATATCTAGTATTCTATCAGAACTAAATACAAATGTTTGGTATTGTTAGTAATGTACAAGAAACAGATATCTTTCTTATATAAAATTGTGACTGAATTTACGGAAAAGAAAGTTAAGATGAATGAGAATCTTTTTTTTAAGAAAAAAACAAAACCCATCCTTACGCATTTACCTAATATACTGAGGAGATAAGAAACAACTGCTTTTATTAGTTCATCTAATCTATTATTCCACAAATATTACAACATGGCCACTTTTAAAGTGGAAGCTGGACAACCTGTTGCCACTGCCAAACCAAATGCCTAAGAACCACACAGAAAGTTTGCTAAAATCATAAATTACTGGGCCATCCATCCTAGAGATTCTGATTCAGTAAGTCAGAGATGAAGCCTGAAACCTTTCCAAAGCTCCTCCAGGTGACTCCGACGTGCTTAGGTTTAGGAAATAATGGTATCATGAATTATCTATTTAATCCACACAATTTCTAAGGCCCCTTCCAAACAAGAGATTTTATAACTCCATGAAATGTTCCCTGTAGTTACACAAATGAGTAAATATAATGGAAATACAGACAGTCGCTAACATCAAGCACTTTATCCTGTGCTTGGCATTACACAACCTTAAGATTGAAGAGTAAGGGCTTTAGAGGCAGTATCTCATTTGATCTTCTTAACAACCCTGTGATCCTGTTGTTAACGTTATTTATAAATGAGGAAATGGGATCAGAGAGGGTAAAGTCACGCTGCTAGGAAATGGCAGGGCCAGGACTCAAACCAGACAGTCCGACTCCACCAAGCTGCAGACCGAGCTGCAAGCAGCAACGCCCACGCGACCGAGCCACGCAAGGACGCCTGGGGTCCAACAGAACGCACCGAGATCCTCCACGCCCATTTGATAAATCCCCGAAAGATTATTGTTTACATTTTTTTAATGAAAGAACAAAACTTTAGAAAAAAATTTAGGGAAAGTCTTTCTAAGATAAAAGGAATAAAAATTACATTAGAGGAGCTACAGATATGACTGCATAAAATTAAGTTCTATGCATTAGAACTCATTTAAAAAGTTAGAAAGTGAAATCTGAAAATTATTAACATCTTCAACATATAAAGAGCTTATACCAAAGAATATACGAAGTGGGCAAAGGACTTGAAATCAACAATTTATAGAAAGAAAATTCAAAGGGTTAAGAAACATGAGGAAAATGTTCAACCCTGGGGTAATCAAAAAGATCTTGATTTTCCTTTCTGTAAAATGGAATACCATCCTCCTTTGCGAGATTATTGTAAAAATAAAGTGGGGACAAATGAAAATACTCATTGAGGAGATATATTAAAAGAAAATAATGATTTTAATCTTGGTGTCAAAAAGATCGCTAAAAAGCATCACATTTAAGGCGCAGCTACTAGAGCAAGATGGTCTGGATTCCTATTACAGCTCTACCTCTAATTATATGGATGTCATAGGCAATTTACTCAACTTTCTGTTGGAGCTCAAATCAAACACAATAATATTAACAATACAGCTGGAGCCACGCTTCATTTCTCTGCTGTAAAGTTTGCCTTGAGGGATTTGATTAGTCTTAAACGTCTTATGTTATCTTTAAGAACAATAAAAGCCCTGAGTCTTAGGAGTTACCGCATTAGCCTACGTGGACTCAACGCCTGATTCTAATTTGGTACACTGTGTGTCCACTGGTTTCCACTCCACCTCTCTGAGAACAAGCCAAGTCACATTCAGAACCCTCAGATGGTTCCACCACTGGACTGGTTTAGGCCAAAGCCAAGACAACTGAAGTCCATTACCTTTAACCTTGCCTCTCAACACAATAATCTTCCATCCCTGAAAATACTACTCCACCCTCAACCCCAGTCTTCTATCCTCTAGTACTCTTCTCATTCGCTTATTCTATCTTATTTCCTTCCTCATCCTTGGGATTCTCTACTTCCCCAACGCTTTCTGCTGTTCCTTCTAGGAACCGCTTTCTGTTCTAAACTCCCCATCTCTTCAACCTTCGGCATTTTCTAGCTCCCTGCTGCCACTTCTAAACCATTACACTTTCGGGGCTGGCCCCGTGGCCGAGTGGTTAAGTTCGCGCGCTCCGCTGCAGGCAGCCCAGTGTTTCGTTGGTTCGAATATTGGGCGCGGACATGGCACTGCTCATCAAACTACGCTGAGGCAGCGTCCCACATGCCACAACTAGAAGGACCCACAACGAAGAATATACAACTATGTACTGGGGGGCTTTGGGGAGAAAAAGGAAAAAAAATTAAAAAATCTAAACCATTACACTTTCACCTGCATATAAAAACTTGCCCTCAATCAAAAAAGCTCTTAAGATCTGGCCACACTACCCTTAATCCTCCTCTTTCTACAATCATTCTGTCAACCTCCCCTTGCCCTCTAATGGCCTGATTCATGGTTTCTTTGTCCACCCTGACTCCTGCACTAACCTTGACGCTTTCAGTGTCTAGGGAGCTTCCTTAAGTGCACATGAACCCCTTAAAAATCAAGAGCTCTCATCTCTCACTCACTCACCCGTCTCCAGGTCACAAATCTAGAACCACCCACCTCAGGAGGTCCGCCAAGATAAGGACTGGAAGGAAATTATGCTAGAGTTGATTAGGGGGCTTTAAAAAAGTGGAAATAAACTTGAAAAGTCATGGAGGAATGTAAAAAGAAGGATAATGGGAGAGGACCAGTAAAAAGGTTTTATAAACACTGCTAAGGGCCTAGTTAAGGTGAGAGATGAATAATTCACTCTAATGGATCTACATGCTGGCTCAATGCCACAATTTAAAGTTGTCCCATTTTTCCCTGTTAAAAAAGCTATTCTAGCATATACGTATGGTTTTCAAAATAATTACTTTTTTTGTAAAGCAAAAATGTGCAAACGTTTTTGTTTTCTAAAAACTTGAAATATCTTTTTTTGGATATTCTTTTAACACAGAGCAATGACTTCATATTCACAGAAATACTTCAACTGACTTGAATGCTCTAGAAATGAAATGCAAAGTAAACCAGAAAATACTCTTTAAGTATTTTATTGAAATATTTAAAATAATTTATAGTCCATTTTCTAAAAAACATAGTATATGAAGTATGCCAGAATCTTGCAGTGCCTAACAGCAGCCGTTACAGTTTTTAAAACATCAACCAGGACCACATAAACATTGAAACATCAACTAAATGGCCTCGGGACAATCCCTGTAAACCGTATTATATTTCACTTTTAAAATCTTGGTTTTCTTATGGTTTGCTTTCTTCTCTGCTAAGTAGCATAAGGGGAAGGTGGACTTCACACTAGCTTTGGCACGTTAAACAAACTCACTCATTCAACAAATATTTAGTAGGCACCTACTAGATGCCAGGAACTGGATTATGAGCTGGGAATACAACGGTGAGAAAAACAAATGGGCTCCTCCATCATGGAACTGACAGTCTACTGGGAGAGACGGACAGTTTTATAATAAATAAATGTATATGAAATGGATAAACTGTTAAAGTCCTGATATAGCTGCAACATTAATCCAAAAAAAATTAAAACTAAATCACTGCTTAAAAATAAGTTATGTTTTCTTCATAATTGAGAAATAGCTATAGCTTTCATTACACAAAATATCTTTCATGCTCTTTTGGAGAAAAAGGATTGAAATGAATATGGGAAATTACTCAAATCTATTTAATACGTATTATTTGTGAACAATTAAATTTCTTCACTTGAGGAAGACCAATACTTAAATATACACATTTACATATTTATATCTGCATCTCTCCACAGCACCTGAAACACTGCCACGTACATACAGGTCCCTTGAGAACAAGACCCTTTCTATCTCATTCACAACTGTATCCCCAGCACTTAGAACAGTGCCCGCCACATATTAGATGTGCTTGACATTTTCTGAATAAATGAATGAACAATAGGGGCTGAAACAGCTAAAATGACATGAGAAGAATAAATGTGGCCCCAAACAACAATATGAACTATGGACACAGCTAAGGTCAGTGAGTCGAAGCACAGAGCTGCAGAGGCCAGCTAATCTGACTTTCAAGCACACCTTAAACGATGCCAAGCTCTCCAGCTGAGTCAACTCCAACTAACACAGAATAAGATCACCAATCTGTGTGTTAACTCTTCTAAAATAACAGAGAGCCTATAGAAAGCTAGTAATTCTAAACAGATAACTTCAGTTCTTACCTAGATTGCCCCAACAGCCTCCTGGCTGGTCCCCCTGCATCCATTCCTGCTGCCCACCCCCACCGCTTCCCATGGCCATGCCACACATCAGCAGAGGGATCTTTCCTCATGCAGATCAGACCGTGTCACTCATCCACTCAGAACCCTGTAATGGTTTCCTATGGCTTTCAAAACAAAACCCAAGCTCTAGGCCCTGCCTTTCTCTCCAACTTTATCTTCATCCTACTCCACTCCAGCCAAGTTAATTTTCGTGCTGTCCTTCAAGCACCCAGGGCAACTGCAATTTCTGTTCTATCTGCTTCGAACAACTTTGCCTTGCATCCTCAAATGGCTTGTTTCTCAATTCAAATCTCTGCTCTAAAAACACTCATCAATTCCCTCAATTTTCTATCCCCTTTCCTTGCTTTATTTTTCTCCATGTCAATGACACATTATATCACATAATTGCTTGTCTTCTCCACTAGAATCTCAGCTCCCTGAAGGCAGAGGCCTATCTTATTTCTACATCCCTAGTTTCTACACAGTGGCTAGCACACAAGAGGATCTAAATATATAATAATCAGTTCACACATTCAGCTAGTTTCCCATCATCAAAGACAACATATTTATGGAACAAGTGTTAGCACACTGGGCTACAGTCCTCTCATGCTATGATTAGGTAAGATAAATTAAAATTCTACAAACAAAAATTCATTACTGAAATTAAAACAGATTCTTTCCAAGGGATATCAAAACGATTAGGATATAAAGCAATGGTGGTTAAAACAATATGGTAGTAGTATTCTGTCTCTTAAAAATATAGAATATGAAGTTTTTAACATAATGTGGAAGGAAATTCATTTACGAACAGTCCAAAAGTGAAAGTTAGTGGAACACTGAACTGGGCAACATACTTTCCAGAGATTTAAAACAAACCAGCAAACAAAATCTCAGAAGGAGAGTTAGGCAATGGATACCTATTAAATTCTCTTTGCTTTGCATGCTCTTCTCTATAAAATTATTAGGAAAAAAATCAAAACCCAAAAATATATTTCAAAACATACTTACAAAAGCCAGCAACATCAAATAATAAACATGCTTTTCTATTAAACATTGTTTCTGAAGTACAGAAAAGTGAAACAAAACTTATGAAGATGGGTTTAGAATATGCATCCTGGAATCAGTCTCATTCAACAAAGTATTTAAGAAGTCTATCATGCATCAATTTACTCTGCCTAAACACACTGAAAAAATTCAAAAAATACTGAACATATAAAACCATAGGTATTCAACCACACAGAAGTTTCAAAACACAGTAACTTAAACTCTGTGTTTAGCTTGAGAATCAATCTAAATTTAAAAAATCATTGTATACCTAAAGATCACATTATGGACTGCCTGCAGGTATCCCCTACGAAATTCCTATGTTGAAACCCTACCCCCTGATGCAACGCTATTAGGAGATGCCGCCTTTGGAGGTCATTTAGGTCTTGAGGGCTGACATTAGTGCCCTTATAAGAAAAGACATGAGGGGCCAGCTCCGTGGCCAAGTGCTTGGGTTCGCGCGCTCCGCTGCAGCAGCCCAGGGTTCGGATCCTGGGCGCAGACATGGCACTGCTCGTAAGGCCACGTTGAGGTGGCGTCCCACATCCCACAGCTAGAAGGACCTGCAACTAAAAATATACAACTGTGTACGGGGGCGGGGTATGGGAAGATAAAGCAGGAAAAAAAAAAAAAAGAAGATTGGCGACAGTTGTTAGCTCAGGTGCCAATCTTTAAAAAAAAAAAAAACAAAAAAGAAAAGAAAAGACATGAGAGCTTCTTCCTCTTTCTCTCTTCGCCAGGTGAGAATACAGCAAGAAGGCAGCCGTCTGCAAACCAGAAAGAGGGGCCCTCATTGGACACTGAATCTGCCAGCATCTTAACCTTGGATTTCCCAGCCTCCCCAACTGTGAGAAATAAATGTTGACTGTTTAAGCCACCTAGTCTACGGTATTTTTGTTACAGCAGCCAAAACTAAGACAAACTATGACAGGAGCACATGGAATATATTAAACAATAAGGTCAAGAAAAATGTACTATTAAATGAAAAGGAAAATAATGTGTGTTTGCGTGAGTTTTGTGTTTCTGATGTTGAACGTTTCTAAAATACTAACGACATCACTGAGAAAGGATGGCATGTTCAATATCATGTACATGAATTTTCTACCAGGACAAAATTTTTAAAGTTTCACACCAATACAGACAAAAAGACTAAGAAGACTTGAACCTCTCAGTTCACATTCTAATAGAGTTGTATTTGGCTTTCTCAAAAACAGAAGATACTATACAGATCTATAATTTAAGAAGGTATATATGTTTAGCTTTCATCAAGGAAACACAAAAAAGACATATTTTTTTGAGCAATTAATCAACTGCCTTATATTTGTATATGGAGAAAATGAACAAAATCTTTAACGTGTATCAGATTCAAGAATAACAGCCTAAAGTCATATTATTTCAGCATCTTCTTATGTTTTAGGGAACTAGATATGACACAGGCTTATCTCAATCCCTGTGATCATGAACACCGTGCACAGACTCAAGAGGACAGGGAGGATCACCCACTGGCGTATTTGACAGTCAAGTTTAAAGACTTCTCAAATCATATTTCTGTGGGCATCTTTCTATTTGATAGACAACAGATCAAACTGAAAACACCACTCAACTTTATTTCTCCAATGATTGAAATGCCTACATCAAACAAAACCCAGAATTCTACATGTTATTTAAATCCTATTTGAGTTTTTTGAGGTAGCATACCATATTAGACTGAACACTGGGCTTAGATGTCAAGGAGAAGTGTGGGATCCTGACAAGTTATCTTAACTTCTCTGAGCATCAATTATCTCATGTAAAGTGAGGTAATAATGTCTAACTTATGGGCTTGCTGTGAAAATTAAATAAAAAACATTTTAAGAAAGAAAACGGAAGTGGGGCTTTATCAGTAACTATTAAAAGGAGGGTGGGAGGGACTGGAGTTAAAACTATCTACCCAAAGCCAGAAAGTTGGATTTATTGTTCTGGCTCTTTCCTTTCCCTGGGGTGTGACCCCTGGCAAGTCTTTTAGCCTCTATTTTTTTCACTGCTAAAATGAAGGAAATAACATGCTCTCTACATCAGGTTACTGTAAGGATCAAATGAGCCAATATACATGAAAGCATTACAAAAACAACAAATAAACAATAATGTGGGGGAAAAAAACTTCAATCTTGATAGAAATGCCAAGCAGACAAAAAAGAGAAATACACGATAATTTCTCATTTCCTGGCATATGGAATTTGATCTTTGTATAACACACTTCAAACACTGATCACACCTTATATTAATCACTGTGTGACTATCTCCTCACTAAACTAGGACTTCTCTAAAGACAGGAACATCATCTTTAGTTCTTCAATGGCTAATACATCATCAGGCATAAAGTCAATGCTTGCTGAATTGTAGGAGGCTATATTTAACCTTCTTGTTATGTAAGCAATACATCAAGAAGTAGAAGAAAATTACCATTTTCCTTCCGTAATCTTGTTATGAACTTCTTAGGAGGTATTACTCCAACCTTTTTCTTCTGCGTGGCTATGCTATGGAAGAGATCTGCTAAGCACGTAAGAAGGTTCTCCTTCTTCCTAGGTTGACTCTTGTATGCTAGAACTTTTTCCCGAAATGGACGACAAAAATAAAGTGCTTGAAGAACTGAATTACAGTAGCAGGTATTCCCAAACTAGAATAGGAAAAAAAAACAATTTTGTTAAATTTGGGGCAACACATTTTCAAAAGAAAGAATTTCCATGTGTACAGTTGAGAGAACAGAAAGAGAAGATAGGGAATTTATGATCCTCATAAATTAAAAGGTATCTCAGAGTAGAAATTATTCTGACTGCAAAGTAGCCATTTTAACATTAAATGGATGCTCTAGGCATCACTTTCAGGTTAAATTTGAAGGGAAATATATGCGATAAATTTGGCCTTTATGAAAACTGATTTAAAGAAACTATATAGTTTAAATATCAAGATTAGGTTTAGGATTCTGGATAATTTTTTTCTTTTCTTTTTCAATTCCCATTGTTACTATAGTATTGGTTGTATACAAAGTATTTTACATATTAAACATTTAAAAATATAACTCTCAAAAATTCTTAAAAAAGATACAAAAGTGAGGTTTTCTATCAAGTTCTTAAATAACATGCAGAAAATAAACAAAAACAAAAAACAAGGAAAAGCAAGATCCTCTGAAAGGTGAGATTAAAAATCATCAATGTGACAGGCTAACAACCATGAAATGCTGCAATGCCAGGCTGTATCAGTCTCACTATGTTAGAAAGACATGGACTTCAGCTCCAGGGTTAAACCCTGAACTACGGACCTCTCTCCTGCTGGCCAGGTGATCTGGAGTGTGTAACTACAGCTCACTGAAGTTCAATTTCCCCCTCTTTAATAATGGTGAAAAATAATCCTGCCTTACAGAGAGCATGACACATAGTTTGATAACTATTTATTGCCTTCCTTTTCCCTCCCCAGTAATAGACACTGGCTCCCAGAGTAAGCTGATAAAACACCCGGAAGTCGACCCATGAGGATTTGGGGAGTGCCTTGAAACTGTAAAAAAGGAATGAGGACAGTTCTCATGGTACTGCTATGGGGTGAGGTCACATATATATTAACTTAAACAGGCTGGGCAGAGAAGAGTGTTTAAGAGTAGGCTATATTAAATGTTTGTGCATAAACATGCACGTTTGCTTACATTTAGAAACTAGGAAGGATAAGTTAAACGTGATTAAAAATAGTTATTTACAGAGAAAGAGGGGAAAGAGTGGAGAGGAACGAAAGTGAGATTCCTCTGCATGTACATTATAAAAAGATTACTTTGTACCAATTTTTTAAACTAAGTCATAAAAGAAAGAGAAAAAAAAATTCCTAAAATTGAAAACAGATAGAAATAAATAAAACCTAAATATATATCAAGCTGGTGGTAAAACTACACAGATAAAAGAATTATGTCAAGTGACTTTAAAACACAGAACTTTTACTATACGTGCCTACCGCAATACAGTCTAAGAATAAAAATAACAAAGAAATCCTAAACAGCACTCAGCAGTCACATTTTTAGAATTAATCTGTGGATACTGTTATTTTGAAACTACTATAGACACGCTCCAGGACAAACCAAGTAAAGAATTATGTTAACACCCTTAAGAAGCAAAATTTTTAAAGTAAAGGAGAAAAGTTACAAGAATAAAAATTAGAAGAGTAAAAGCCCTATAAACTTAAACTGGAATTAGAAATATCAGTATAAACTCATGCCTTTTTGTAAATCTTAAGATGAGTGTATGCGTGCATGCGTGTGTTTTTTCAAGTTCTGTCCACTGAAAAGGCCAGCTGCAATTAAGTTTCCCCTGTACTCAGACCGTGGTCTCTAAAAACCTCTTTGCCACAAAATGGAACTACGATGCCTTGCAGATATGGCTATTCAACGTCTGAGACAGGAAATGTACAATGTACAAGATTAGCCTGGAATACCTTTTTGTGTGGATCCAAGAGCTAACTTTCATCAAAAAGAATGACTGCAATGGATAAAAGGCACATCAACTACATAAAAACCTATGAATAAATAATGATGTTAAAAAAAGAAACTTTCATTAGTCTCCAATGGAAGTTATAAACTAATAATAAAAGGAAAGTATCAAAGTTTTATCTTGTCCTTCTTATAAGAACCATATTTCAGGGGGCACTAAATAGTTGATAAAGGAAGTTCTTGTTTATAGAATAATTCTGCCTAATAACTTCAGAAGAAATGGTCGTAAATAATGGACTAGGCAATAATTACCAATGGATACTAAAAGCATTAGGTTAAAAGTTGATGGGGAACTTTAAAATGGAGGACTCAGGCCTAAACCCCCAATGGTTCCAGTATCATTAAAAACAAACAACAAAACTTTCATGTTTTGCAGTGTGATGCACCAAGAAATATACAGCAACTCCTATTAAGTATCATTGTCCTAAAAAATAAAACAAAACCACTACACTTTGATCAAGTGTCTAGATCTAACTACCACTTTATAAGATACTCAAGGAATAGAGGAACAAGTTAAACACTACTACAAGAAAGGAATAGGACAGGAGACCCAGTGAAGATACATGACTTCCACGTTCATATAGCTCGTCAGAGCCATGAACTGATTTCATGAAGACAGCTGCTTGAAAGGCTTTCCAGAGACATGCTAAAAGAAGTATACAATAATGATGCATTGATATTAATGATCCTAATTCATAAAGGCTACCCAGTGCTAAGTACATCAGCAGTAGAATCTACAACATTACTAAAGTTAACTTACCAATTACTCAGCATTAATTAGTCTGAAAAATACCAGTATTTGTACCACAGTCTAATGACTCTAATGACCAACAAACTATGGCTCTGTCAAGTGAAGATACAATCTCCATAATCTGGACATTTTTATTAAAGAATAAGCAACAGGGACTCTGCCAATTTCCACAGAGTAGGTAGGTAAAAACAAAAGACAGCATCTCACAGTATATCAGAAAAAGTTATCATAATGAGTTTGACTCACTTATAAAAAAGAAGGAAATGGGATAAGCTAAGGAACTAAAGGGAGTCCACACTTTGTACAGAATGCTCGCAGCCAGCCTCTTGCTCATCTCCCCAATTTAAAGCAATAGGTAACACTGTAATCAATTCTTTGAGGTCTTCTATTATGGTCTTTCACTTACCTTCATCAATCCCAATAAAGAAAAATTAAAGATTGAAACTACTACTACGCCTCCAGAATAAGCTAACTTTCAATCTTATTCATAACTCTGAAACTTTTAATTTCCTTGACTTTTAACAGTAACTTTCATTCTAGTTCCTAAAATCTAAAAATATATCCTTCAAGTGTATAGTTTTCCTGCAAAAGACTGTCTGGGATGTTTTCCTCCAAATTCTTATTTCTGAAAGCTCAATTTCCAAAAAGACATTGCTCTATGGTTGAAACCTATCCTGTATTTTTTCAGCTGCTTCTGAAGATCAAAGGTATGACCCTCTTTAAAATCAGGGGAAACAAATTTTAAAAGGAGCCACCCTCCTCGAGGTCTGATCACTGATTTTTCAATCGCCTGTTGAACGCAATGACCTATCCTTGCTTTCTCTGATGCCTTTTTCTCTAAGTCTTAAAAAAATGCCCCTCCACAAATATGAATCATTGCCCCATCAATAAGATGATTCTGAGTACACATCTCTAATGCATGTATATTTATTTATAAATTATATACATATATTACATACATTAAAAATATAACAGGGGGCCGGCTGCGTAGCTAAGTGGTTAGGTTCGCACACTCCACTTCAGCGGCCCAGGATTTCGCTGGTTCGGATCCTGGGCGCGGACATGGCACCACTCATCAGGCCATGCTGAGGCAGCATCCCACATGCCACAACTAGAAGCACCCACAACTAAAAATAAACAACTATGTACCAGGGGGCTTTGGGGAGAAAAGGAAAAATAAAATCTTTAAAAAAAAAGACACAAATAAGTGATTATATTTTGTTATATTTTTAATAAGACAAGATGAAGCAAACATTTTAAATTTGTCTTATTAATTTTTTCATTTTCACTAAAAATTATTAATATTTAACTGAGGGCAATGAGACTGAGTGTGCTTTTGTGTAAACTGTGGGATACAGACTGTAAGACAGTGATTTGATAGTCTGGGTTTACGTCCAGTTATATGGTTTTAACAGCTATCAAAGTTGAAAAAGGTATCTTCACAAAGATACATACATTAGTCCAAGTGAAAAAGAGTCTCCTTTATGGCCTTTATTTTCTAAATTATGGTATTAAATTTGCAATCCTATTTACTAAATGTTCGAATACATGTGAGTGATCACCGGCCTTGAGAGCAGCACAGCATGGGCACTGAGCGCAGAGGATCTGAAACCAAACAGTCTAGGTTGAGACCTGGTTCTGCTATGAGACCTTGGGAAATTACTAAACCACTCTGTGCATCAGTCTCCTCATCTGTAAATGGGGTTAACAGCACCTACATCTTAAAACCTTGTAAAGAATTAAATGAATAATCTGTGGGAAGTCCTTAGAACAATTCCTAACAGAATTACACAGTTAATTTTGAAACAACCTTTTTCAAGCCATTTGTCCATTTTGAGGAATTAGATTAATTGAAATTAAATCATGTAATCTCTAAATCCACATTTAAATTATAACAGATAAAACAGCATAAATGAGTAAGAGAGAGTGATGCTGTTGACTGCTCGGCACTGTGGCACTTGAAGTAACACAGGACCATTTCACACATGGATAGTGTGGGTGCCAGTATCATCCATTTATCAAGAATAGTAAAGCTGAATCTATCTTTCATTTTTAGATGAAAATAAACATCAGAAATTCTACTATTTTCTTCTCATACCCCAGCGGACCATCTCAAGTATTTCATTTGGAGATTACTGGTTTTAACCACCATTATGTCAACAGTGTTGCCTTTAAAAAATGTTTTAAAATGTTTGACTGCTCGCCTGTCCCCCATGCTGGAGGCTGGTGACAGTGCCTGTCCTGTGAACATCCCCTTCTAAGGGAAGACCCTCTTCCTCCGACCACAGTGTCTCGTTTAGGTGGCCTGTTTTATAACACTATGCCCCACTTTCCCCTACCCACCACCCTCACTGCGGCCAAGTGGACCCAATCCCAAAGCGGCCTTCCTCATTCTAGCGGACATCCACTCCTCACCCCACGCCCTTACTCCATGGCCCTGTGCTTCCTTCTAGGAACTGACTTCTACGCAAATTCCGTAGGGCTGTCAATCACAAGCCCTTTCTCAGGCCCTGTAACAGGGCTGGGCTCTTGATCCACTCTAGACAGAGTACCTGGGCTACAGTTCTTTTGTCAGGTTTGACATGGACGTTCTCTGGGATCTCTGATAATGTAAGCCTCAAGGAGTCTGTGGCCACAGGGGAAGAGAAACTAAATGAGAATGAAATCAATGCAAAAGAAAACAGAACCAAGAGACATTTGCCTAATCAACAGTATAACCCACAAATGGAAAGAAAGTTTCATTTTTATTTCTCTCTCTCCTCCATAATGGTCCTTGTTCCCTGGATCTAGAATTCCAACTAATAAGTACTAGCAATTCAGGTTAAAAAGCCTTTCATAAGATGGTCTAGGAACACAATTGTAATTTCATAACAAAGGTCCACAGTAGCCTCCCAAATAGATTGATTGAGCCCAATCAACTTATGTGTTGGACCCTATTGTATTATAAAATTAATATAGAACCATACAATTAAACATTGAAGAATGGCTATTAAAAATGCATAGACTGCACAAAAAGTAGGAAAGAGACACTAGTTTAAATCACTGTCTATAATAAACTTTACTAAAATAAGTACTCATTAGCTACAAGACCTCAGAGGAAAAGGCAATCTGGTTTATCAGATGAAAACAACTTGTTTTCAAAGAATTTAGCTGACTGTAAAAACAGCCGACATGTGAGTGGGATATTTTACAGCAAGAGAAAGCTTCCAAGGGCTCCTGTGCCTCCTCAACGTGGTTCCTGAACCCCCACGGCACAGGACATTCCTCCTCGGCTCCCATAACATCAGGAAGGTTAACGTATCCGCAGCAGTCCAACCAATAGGAAAGCCCCACTCTGTGTGTTACGTAAATTATAGTGACCAACATCAGAATCATCATTAAGAGTAAACTGCCATAAAAGCTATCATTTTTGAAAATACTCTTCCAAGACAAAAATATCTACAAGTGAAAATAATGGAAAATAGGTTGTCATTAACAATGTTGAAAGTAACCACTCTGTTGAATTTTCTGCTAGGTTAATCAAACTGTGGTACTCTTTTCTCCATTAAAACAAAAAAAGTCTAATTTTCTAACTGCCCAAATACATGTATTATTTCCCAAAAGCAAGTGCTATTGAGTGACCTACCACTCAGTGGTTGCAAAAAGGGATCCAATCAGGCAGATCTAATAGGAACTCTTTTCGGTATAAGCTTTTTATAAAAGCAATTAAAATGAACCTGGAAATGCACACTTAGCTAAGAACGGACTGATGAAAAGAAAATATACATGTGCCCCATTTTAACAAAATCCAATTGTTAGGAAAGGGTAACCACCAAGTTTCTTAAAGCAGCTACATTTCACTGTTATTTACAACACCAACTACTTGGCAGACAGGTATAGGGGCAGGAAAAAAGTTAAAATACTGATCTCTGAATTAACAAGCCCCTACCTCCAAAACTACAATCTTAATTTTTAAGAGACTCCTATAAATAAGTCTACAAATAAAAAAATGGGGGAAGGAAACAAAGAGAGAAAGAAAAGAGTAATGATAATTTGCAGGTTGAAAAATAAGACTTACAGAAAAAGGTTAAACGTACAGAACACAGTTGCAAAGTAGCGTGAAAGTATAAATCCCAGAAAAAGTTAATCACTATTCTAGTTCTGCTGCATCAACTCTGACCACTAATTTATCTCTGAGTATAATTCAAAGTGTTCATCAACCTTTCACAGTTGGAGCCCTGGCCACCTTAGAGATGTCAATTCTTCACCATAATAACTAGGCACAGAGATCAGAAACTATATTTCTGCTCCTCAAATGAACCTCTCGAGGGGATAAGACAGAGCTTCCTCTGATGGCCTCTTAGTCGCTTTACTCCCTCCTGCTTCTCTTGGTTTTACTGACGCTCAGTTACTCAGCTTCAGGAAGAAACACAAATACCACCTTCTGAATTTAGATTGATCCACAGGGAGTAATGAAAAATGCTATTTTCTTAGAAACCTTTTTTTTTACACAATTGACGCTGGCATTTTGATACTGATATCATATTAAACTTAAAACAACATAGCAGAAAAATACTATAGAACTTCAGAACTCATGATTTTATCTAGGATGTTGTTTCACTCGTTCTGAGGCTATCTGCAGAAAACTTACAGCTAGACACAATGAGGAGATGGAAATATTTATACTGGAGAAAGTTAAAGGTAAGACAGCCTTCAATATACAAATATATTGTGACAAAGTATAAATAAGTGCTATTCTAAAGACATGGGTTCTTCTGGGACACTATCAATGGCACAACTTCACTACAATTCAAGACACATGTGAGCACTGGAGTCTGAAGCAGGTACGGGTGGGAGCCACCAGGACGCAGTAACGAGACTGAAGAAACAGGTTTGCCACCCCCAGATCCAAACGAGGCTCTGACCACCGGACAACTCTGTATGAGAGCACAAACATTTCAGATCACATAAGGAGAGGCCAGACTTCTTGTTGAACAGGGAAATACTCATTTAACTCTCCTCCTCATGAAACCTCAATAAAATGACCATGGAAGAACAGATCAGGCAAAAACTCAAAAGGCCAAAGGAGATAAACCACAGACCAGAGATGTCAGGGAACAGACAGAAGGCAGACAGAGAAACTGCAGAAGCCCAAGAGCCCATAAGGGACAAACAAGAAACAAAGTGACTCATCCTGAAGGAGCAGGATGGGGGATGGGGGGTGGCGGGGGAAGGTGACATCTAAAAACACAAGTCTGGTCACAAGTGTTTCAAAGGACCATTTAGACCCCCAGGCTCTTAGCCTGCTTTCAACTGCAGGTCAGTGTCCAGAGAGGCTGAACAGGGAACTCTGGGTATAAGAACAGCGAGGACAGCAGTGAGGCCTGGACAGGAACCAGAGGACCAGACACACCCGGAACGAAGCACCTCCCAGGCAGACTGAGGAGTCCTCCCAGAAGCAGACAGCCCGCCCAGAGCAAGGCTCCAGATGCTGACACTGGGGGCAGGAGGGAGTGGGCAGGGAGCGCTCTGTTTAAAGCCTGTTTGCCAGCGGGTCACCCTAGAGTGGAGCCAAAGGTAGACAAGCTCCACCCATAATACACAAAGCTCCAACCAGCGGTCTAGAATTTCATTTTTATGTATGATTGAAATTTGAGGAAAGCTTCCAATAGGAAAGACAGAGTTGAAAATGGGGGGTGGGGGTGGTGAACTCAGAAACAATCCAGTAATCCTAAGAAAACCTCAGCAACAAACTATAAATAATATCCTGAGAAAAATAAAAGAAAATATTGCCTCCATGAAACAAGATCAAAAAATAAAAGTAACATTCTAAGAAACAAAAAAATGCAATGAGTTGGATGAAAAATAGTCTAAAATGTAGAAGAAATAGTCTAAAATGTAGAATAGAAAGGCAGATGATCAAAAATGGGAGGAAAAATAAGAAAAATAAAGAATCAGTCTAAGTCTTTCAATATGCAACTAACAGTGTATCAAAAAAGACAGAACAGAGAAATTACACTGATAGGAAGAAAATTATCCAAATAATAGTATCAGAAACGTTCTAGAACTGAGGAAAATGAACCATCAGTCTGAATGGGTTCATAAACACCCAACGCAATAACAGGGGAGAGTAAGACACATCATGAAATTTCAGAACATCGTGCATAGAGAGCATCTTAAAAGCCTCCCAAAATTTCTTTGAAAGGGGCAAAAAAGCCTCATACAGAAAAGATCAAGAACCAGAAGGGGGCCTGCCCGGTGGCACAGCAGTTAAAGTTCACGTGCTCCACTTTGGTGGCCCAGGGTCCCCAGGGTTAGTGGGTTCAGATCCAGGGTGCAGACCTATGCACTGCTTATCAAGCCATGCTGTGGCACGCATCCCACATATAAAATAGAGGACGATGGGCACAGATACTAGCTCAGGGCCAATCTTCCTCAAAAAAAAAAAAAAGAAGAAGAAGAAGAAGAAAATGGGAAGGAAAAAAAAGAATCAGAAGGGCATCAACCCTCAACATCAAAAGAACCAGAAAGCAACAGAGTAATCTCTTAAAAATTGTGAAGGAAAGTTATAACTTAGGATCTATATCTAGCTGTAACAATAACCGAAACACTTTTAAATACACACGATCTCAAAGTTAATCTCCCATGCACACTTCCTAAAGAAGCTAGTGTAGACCATGTTCCACAAAGCAAGAACACCAGAAAGAAGACAGGATCTGCAAGTGGAAAGAAGTGAAGGGAATATCCAGGGTGACAGAAAAAAGAAAGGCTGGACAAAAGCTGCACAGCAGGAGGACAGAAGGCTCCAGAGGGACGTCATGGGGAAAAGGAGGCGTTACTTGACGGGTACGACTCAGTGGAAACTGATACAGAGGAGGTCTTTTTATTTTTTCAGTTTTGTTGACAAATCTGGGAAGAATAAATGAAAAATAAGGACATGGAAAAACAAAGCCATGACTGATCCCGTAGGGGAGGAGGAGGAAAAGTGAAGTTGGGCAGAGGCGGTGCGAGAAGAGAACTAAACTTCTAATCCACCTTAACAGGAAGTCAACAGGGTTTTGTTTTTTTTAAATAGCAGTATAAGCACTTTATTTAGAATGGAAGGGTAAAGTCCAGAAAAAATAGCCATCAGTTCAATGAGTAGCTTCCTGTGGGGAAGGACAGAAGAGGGTGGAGACGGCTGATTCTTTGTTACAAGCTTCACACTGACAGAGACCGACAGGTTCCCAGAGCAAGGGGAAACAGGTCACTCGAAGCGCTTCCCTCAAGTCACACAAGAAAGCACACATCATAATTCCATACTCGTACTTATCGACACACCAATTTGTTCACTATAACTTACTTTGTTATCTGTGCTACCGCCAACACAGACATTTTAAAACATTCACCGTGGACCCACCTAACAGTACAACAGCATAAACTACTACGACAATTACATAACACAGATTTGTGGTGGTTTTGGTTCAGAGAAGAAAGTTCTTCCAAAGTTTTAATAATGTATAATTACTAGAATTACCTCCACAAGGACTGAGATGTATGTTTTCCCTATATTTTGCACTTTTATATCTATACTACTGGGACAATGCCAGGAGTAAATTGACAGAGACGCTATAGACACATGCAGGCATTTACAAACTATATTTATATCTGTACATTTGAACCACTTATATTTAGACATTTAAATAATTCTCAAAGAATCAAGAGATCTGTTCTCAGTTGTTCAGCCAACTTTGTTTCCCTTCCGTGACAGATAAATTTAAAATTCCACATCAAGTTTCTTGGCATTAAGTCTGAGACAAATGAACAATTTTCCTTTAATAAATTATGAAATGCATTCATCAATTCTGAAGGCTAAGTATCAATGGATACTTACATTGACTAATCCAAAATAGTGCTCATTGACTGGAAACTGTTCTGGACCAATCTCTTTCTCTAATGCCGAGGCATTGGCGCCCTATAAAATGAAACGCAGAAATCTTAGTATTTATAGTATTTTTATAACATTGTCACAATTATATAGGCATTACAGAGACATTCTTTAAAAAACTACCTATAACTTACAGATCTATAACTTCCCTATAACTACCTAACAATACTGAAAGAAAATAAAGGATGAGAGTGAAGAACGAAGGCTTTTAACAAGATGACTAAAAACTAGTTTGCAGGAACCTTCTCACGGAACCAAAGCCTGGATCAAGGAATTATATTTATAACTTGTTCCTTTTTTCTAAGTAACGAATGAAAGTGGCTGTTGCATCATGCACTGTAACAAGAGTGTAATCTGACAGCAGCCATCTCAGAGAGCTGAAATTTTGTGAAATTCGCCTATATCCAGGGACCTAACAATTCTTCCGAGGTATACACCTGAAAAATTCTCACAGAGAGCTAAGGGCGACAGGAATGTTCACTGATGCATCACTGATGATGCAGAGCTGACAGCAATCCAGGTGGTCTATAAAACATGACAACATCCTACATAACAGAGTCAGAATAAATGAGCTAGATTTATGTACAAAAACATGACTATTTCTCAAAAACATTATGTTAAATTAAAAAAGAAAATGAGACTAAAACGAAACACCACCATATATACACACACACACACACACACACAATAGCACACGGCCAATGGGCTGGACAAACGCACATCAGACACACTTGAGTGGGCCCTGGAGGACGGCTGGGACTTGGAATCGGGGTGAAGGATGAGAAGGAAAAATAAAATGAAACCCAAAAAAAGAAGGGCCCTGCACAGACAATATCATATTCCTGAGACCTGTGTCATGCGCTCAGAAATATGATCAACTCCATTCTATGCATCCGAGGTCCCTGAAGAAAAAGCTTAGTGGGTGGGAAGACACAAAGTCCCTAGGCACCAGTACACAGTACCAAATGGACTCAAAACGTGGCTTGAAAGGGGAATGAAAGCAATTCTGAAAACACAGTAACTCTGGATATGTTTACATGAAAATCCCCAAGAAAAGGTACTGATATAACAAGAGAATATAACTGATATGCAGTCAGTCACAAAATACCTGAACACCACTCTGCAGGGCTGCACACGAGACAACACACACAGACGCCTCCTCGAGACGCTGCACACGGTGAACAGCCCTGAGCGCTCAGGAGCCCACTGCGGCAGTGTCCTGGCTGAGCTCCGATCCTGAACCTGGGAAGCCCAGCCCTTCGTCAAACACATCCTCAACTTCCTGAAAGGTCAGGCCCGAAAATAAGCGCTGATGAAAGGGACCTGGCGGGTTGGTGGTCAAGTTCTGCCAAAACAAGATATTTCCTCTAACGTCCTCCAGCCACCCAGCACTTGTATGCAGACATGACACAGTCTTTATTTTTTTCATTTAGGAATTATTTTTAGGCTTTCTATAAAACCTCGATACAATCACTAGTTCATAGATACCATTTATTTCAAATTTGGCTATTCATTAACTGTTATTATAGCAACTTCAAGGTCCACCGAACAAAACTGTCTCGGCAGGAACGCTGCCAAGCCCCACTCCCCACTCTGCCAGCTCAAGTCCTGTCAGGAAATTTCTTCACATATGTTGAAAACTATTAGTAAGTCAAGATGTTTACCACCTACTATAAGAATTCAAACTGGTTTACTGGAACGAGTATAACCCTTCTGCACAAAAAAGAAGAAAAGCAAAGGTGCCATTACCCAAAATACAAGCTCATGTATCTGTCTGTGTGGAACGATTAAATGCCAGCACGCACACCTTAGGAAAGCATTTCTGGCCCTGAGGATGAACAGAGGACGGAATACCACGTGTACATATGTCTCCGGTGTAACTGCAGTCACACGCCACACACTGTGTATCCCGGCCACCCCAGATGTCCCACTCGGCCCCCAAACACCACAGACTTCCACACAAGCTTAGAAAGCCCACCTTCAGGGTAGTTTTCACTATGGATCAAGTTATTAGCCTTTCTGTGACTCAGTTTCCTAACTGTAAAAGGAAAATGTTACCAACTACTTTATAGGGTAGCTATAAATTAAATGAGTTTAAACTTTTTTTTTTTTTAAAGATTGGCACCTGAGCTAACAACTGTTGCCAATCTTCTTTTTTTTTTCTGCTTTTTCTCCCCAAATCCCCCCAGTACATAGTTGTGTATCTTAGTTGCAGGTCCTTCTAGTTGTGCCATGTGGGATGCTGCCTCAACACAGCCTGACGCGTGGTGCCATGTCCGCGCCCAGGATCCAAACTGGCGAAACCCTGGGCCGCCGATGCGGAGCGCGCGCGTGAACTCTACTTGGCCATGGGGCCAGCCCTGAGTTTAAACTTTTGTGAAAGCACATGGCAGTGCCTGGTACATAAGCAGCTGTCCCAGAAATGTTGGTTCTCTTCTCCCCCTTCCCTTCAATTCCAAGGGGGGAAAAAGGCTTCTCTCATTTAGCCAGTAATGTTCATAAATATGATCTGCCCCATGTAACAGCTAAGAAATAACATGAGAAGGAAACAAAAGTTACAACAAAAAAATGAGACAGCTATCATAGAAAAAAAAGACAGATGGTCTCCTCAGTGCAGCCAGTTCCACAAAGCGGCGCCTGGAGCTTTCATCACTGTACCCCCAAAAGCCTCCTGACAAAGTGGAAGCACAGTCCAATCTGCCGGGGAAGACGAAGCGAAGTGTGACCAAGTGGAACAGCCACAGAACACTGCCATTTAACCCTTCTGGATTTAAGAGTCTTCATTTGCAAATAAAAGGGTCAGTCTCCTCAGTGATTTTCAAACCCCCAGCTCCAAGTTCATCTATTGGGTTTTTAAGTAAGCTTTTACACAAATGAAGGTTTTCACAGCTAAGTGTGTTTGGAAAATTAAAAGGCTGGGTAATTTCTAAAGACTCTTCTAACTCAACATTCTATCATTTCCAAGCACTTTTATCAACACTTCTGAGGACACTACTATCCCAACACAAAACTCCAGGGAAGTCCAAGCCAACCAATGGACGCTCCGCAGCGTAATTCAACAGGGAGCGATGGCCGTTACAGATGGAGTTGGGGGGCAGACGCACTCTCCTTAATGCTAGTTCTGCATTCAGGTACACGACAGCACACTATCCCTTACTAAGGCAGTAATGCTGCAGAGCAGATCCCCAGTGTGCAGGAGGATACTCTCACGCACGGATTCACGTCTCTCCCTGCAGAAATGATCAGAGTACACCCCGGCCTCCAGCAGAACTGTTAACTGCAAAGGCAAAGAGTCGACAAAGCAATCTAGTTTCTGATGAGTGTTTTTTTTTAATTTAAAAGTGTTTTCAACACTAGAGTTAGATGTAACTGGTTGAAAACCACCACTAAGCTGAAAATTTGCTGTACAATTTTCAGCATCTTTTGAAGAGTGCTGAAACATCATCCCTTGAAGATTTTGTTGTAGGCTGACTAACCCTATCATGTCAAATAATGGTCAGTCAAGCACCTGAGGATTTAAACTGAGCCTAGAACAAGTCAGTATCCAATAGTAATGGCTCTGAACAATCTTCCATGCCTACACGGGAGAAATACGATCCTACTACAATTAACAATCGTTTATGAAATCAGTGATTCTTTACTGGAATAAAGGGAAGAAATGGGGGTAAGCTCAGTTAAGAATTTCTGCTCTAAAGCTTTCACAGGTATCAGCATTCATTTGTTTTGTGTGAGTCCACGACACGCACAGAAGGAAGACTTTTCTTCTGACTGGTCTCTCCCCATTTCTGGAACTTACACAGAAGATTATTTTAGACTCAGTACCTATTACCACAGAATTCATCATGAAGAAGCAATTGGATATTCATGACCCTCCTGAGGAAAACAACCAAAAGATGGATGAATTTTAAAATTAAAAAACAATAATTTACTGAGCTGGTGAGAAAATAAGGAATCCATAGAAACCAAATAACAAATGCTGGGGGAAACCCTGGGAGATAAGCCAAAGGCAAAGACAGATCCCACACCGCGGGGATCTGCCAACGCTCATGACCTTGAGGCTCTCTTCCAACAGCGGAAGGGAGGACAGGAAAACTGGCCCTGAAACTCAGGGCCCACCCAAGAGACAGAAGCCAATGGAAGACCCCAGTATAACACTGAGATCCAAAGAGGACTGTATCTTCACCTTAAGGGGGAACAAGAAACAATCCTGTACCACAGAAGGAAACAGCAAGGAAATGTGCCTGACTTGTCCTTGGCACTGGGGTGGAAGTGAGTGGAGTGTTGAGGGGAGAAGTTGGGAGGTTAAATACCTTCCAAAAATTCATAGACACAAGCCGCCCTCATGAAAGTTTGTGACCCAAATTCACGCAAGCTGTATGATCTTAAAAAAAGAAAAAAGCTCAAGTAGAAAATATAATTAAAAGAGATCCTGAGTTGATAGTGCCCTCTTTCACCCTACAACTAGCAGAATTACACACGTACTCTGGAAGGCAAATTCAACCCACTCCACAAAGAACTCCAAGAGATCAGAGTTCACAATCAAAAATGACGCAGATACACAAAAACAACAGAAAAATACAGCACTATGATTAAAAGCCAGCAGAAGCACAGACAGCAGAGTCAGACTTAAGATATTATGTATCAGAACTATTTCAGACATGATATAAATAAAACAAATGCTTCATATGTACCAAGAAATAACAAAGGCTTGATTATAAGAATCAATGAGACCCTGAAGTCTAAGCAGATTTTTTTAAAAGAACCAAATAAAACTTCTAAGTATAAAAATTACAATAATTAAAAGTAAAAACTCAATGGTAACTACAGAGGCAGTAAAAATTCAGAGGCTGTGAGAAGTTGGGGCGGGGGTGGGGATGAACAGGAAGAGCACAGAGGATTTTTAGGGCAGTCCAAACACGCTGTACAATGCCGTAGTGATAAACACGTCATCACACATTTGTTCAAACCCACAGAATGTACACCAAGACTGAACCACAGTGTAACCACGGACTTCACGCGATGACGACATGCCAGTGTAGGTTCATCAGCTGTCACACGTGCACCACTCTGGTGGGGATGGTGACAATGGGGGAGGCTACGCGTGCATGGACACAGGGGGTATGGGGGAAATCTCTGTACCTTCCCCTCAATTTTGCTGTGAACCTAAAACTTCTCTAAAAAAGAAAAACCTTTTTTTTTTTTTTTTTGAGGAAGATTAGCCCTGAGCTAACATCTGCTGCCAATCCTCCTCTTTTTGCTGAGGAAGACTGGCCCTGAGCTAACATCCATGCCCATCTTCCTCTACTTTACATGTGGGACGCCTACCACAGCATGGCTTTTGCCAAGCGGTGCCACGTCCACACCCGGGATCCAAACCGGCGAACCCCAGGCTGCTGAGAAGCGGAATGTGTGCACTTAACCACTGCGCCACCGGGCCGGGGCCAAAAGAAAAAGTCTTAATAAAATAAATTAAGAAAGTAAATCAGAAAAAACTCAATGGTTGTGCCTAAGAAACAAGGTTAATATTGGGTAATATTTCTTAGTCAATATAATGCTACTAATTGAAACTAAAGTTTTATTAAAAATAGGAAACGTTATTTTATGGAAAAGATTTCAGTGAAGAATAGATTGATATGGATATGGAGCTGCTGTAGAGAAACCACAGTCTACTAAGAACAGCACCGCACTAGCAAAGCCACAAACTTGAGTCTGGTCCTGGCCATGCCACTAACTAGCTATAATAACTTGACATAAAACGCTTCTGTCTTTGGACCTCAGTTATCTCATACATAAGATCTTGGTATTTATAGTGCCTCCCATCCCCACAAAGGAAATCTCCATAATCTAAAGCTAGAACATGATAAAACATGGTATCTAGGAAGATATGCCATTTTGAAAAGCTAGTTAAGTTCAGTATATACTGTTTAATAGACAACTTAATACATTTTAGCAAGAAATAAAAAACAATGAAAACGCAAAAAGATGAACATCTACTATCTAGAAAACATGCTTATCAAGAATATTTCCCTTTTTTCTTTTCTTTTTTTGCAAGGAAGACTGGCCCTGAGGTAACATCTATTGCCAATCTTCTTCTTCTCACTTGAGGAAGATTGTCTTTGAGCTGACATCTGTGCCAATCTTCCTCTATTTTATGTGGGATGCCACCACAGCATGGCTTGATGAGCAGTGTGTAGGTCCGTACCCAGGATCCAAACCTGCAATCCCCAGCTGCCGAAGCAGAGTGTATGAACGTAACCACTAAGCTACCAGGCGAGCCCCAATATTTCCTTTTTTATACCAGATAGTTATGGCAAACTATTAGTTTCCAGGCAACTTTCTTCTTGTTTAATACATATATGAAAAAGTACATTTTTCCCACTTTTGTGTTTCAAATCATATCCTAGAATCCAGCGTTTACTATTCCAAGTTTCATACTGAAAGGGTCAGATCAGAGCAGTACGCAAAGGACAACTGCCAAACAGGCAGGAGAGGCTTCCCGAACATGAGAGAAGCAAGTGACCTTGGTAAAGTAAGAAAGGTTCTGGAGGCACAGGAAGAGCGACATGAGAGTGCGAACACAAGAGAGAGGAAGCTAAGGTGAGCAGGAAAAGGATGAACCCAAGGCACAGAGGGTGTAAGAAACAAGTCTCCATCTCTGAAGTGAGACAGCGGGGAAGGGAGGCTGAGAACCTGTCCCTGCTCTCCCTGAAAACAGCGTGTCCCCGAAACCATGTCAGACAACAAAAGTGTCTACGAGGAAACAAACCACGTCCACACTCGACCTTCAGGCATCAGCAGCACACTCACAAAGCGGCAGTCCCCCAGAAAAGGTGAAAGTCACTGGAATCTGAAGATGTGCTTTCTTCCCCACCCCCGGCCCCGAGGGAGGAGCTGCAGAACAGGAGTTTCAAACCACAGTACCGTTAGCGGGTGGCGAGATCAATTTAGTGGATCACAACAACATTTTCTTTCTCAGTAAAACAGAAAACATCACACTCTATCTCCCTACTAAGAGTAAATAATGATTTGTGAAATTTTTGTTCCAATATTTAAGTACGCATCTATTAGGTCTCCCTGTAAAACCTACTTCTCACTGTGGATTGAAATCAAAATAATTTTGATATACAGCGCTGTAGAAGATTTTTAAAAGGGCAAGAAAAAAATTACAAAGTCATAATCCAATTGGGGAGTACACAGTGAATAAAACTTAGCTTTTCGTGATGACACACAGGTAGAAAATTATTAAAAAATAAATTTAAAGTTACAGAGGAGAAAATAACTATCAAACTATGCTCCAACAGAGCACGTACTGCAGGGCGTCAGCACAGGAACAACACTGCGCGCTCGAGAACTGGGGCAAGGCTTCAGAACCGACGGAACTGAAAGAGCCAAGTCGTGACTTTTCTTCAGAGGTCTGTTCATGATGGCTTTTCGGGTTGGGGAATGAGCGGCCTGAAGAACACGAGCAGGCACTTAAACACTCCTCCTGAGGCTGTGCGCCAGCAGAGAGACGCCCCAGGATCAGGAGCCCCGCGCTCCCCGCTGGTTCTAACACGACCCCCCTGACCGCAGGTCACCTGCACAAACCACTCTGCCGCACTCTTCCCAGCACCAAGGTGACAGAGGACAGATTTATGGCATCTACTGCAAATCTAAAATGCTACAATTCCAAAATAGCAGAAATATAAAATCACAAAGTGTGAATTTAGGGCAAGATATTTCATGCCTTTGACCTCTAATTTCCTAATCTCGCCAAACAGGGCCAACAACCCTCTCTCATCACAACCTGTTTCTAATAAACGTCCCCAAGTGCTCCGAACAACGCCCGGCACAGGGAGCACTGAACAAACAGGTCCTCTCTCACTCCCGCCGCCAGATGAAGCCCCTAAACGACTGCAACGCCCCGCGTCACTGAGAACGCGCTGGAGGGCTCCAGGCGGACGAGCAGCCCCTCTAAGAAGCCTGGCGCGGCCCTCCGCAGCGGCTCCTCCGGCTCTAACTCTGCCAGCCAAGCTAAACGGTGCTGCCCAGAAGTACAAGGATGCTCCGGGGGCCGCAGACTCAGCCCCGCGGGGCCCCGTCGCGCGCGGCACGGAGGGCCGCAAATGCTGCCCGAGAGCGAGCGCAGCGCCAGGCCAGCGCCGTGACACACAACAGGGCGGGGCGGGCCGGGGCGGCCGCCAGCCCCGACACACGAGTCCAAACGCCTTGCTAGCCTGAGACAAACGAATCCCACACAACCAGTCACCCAGCTCCGACCGCCGCGTTCCTGGGGGCCCGCGCCTCTACGCCAGGTCTTCTGAAAGCCAGCTGTGCTCGGGTCCACGAAGGACAACCCATAGGAACGTATTTCCAGTGACGTGTGCGGGTGCTCGTGTGTACATCCCATCCTCCCCACCACGCAGTCTTCAACCCAGTAGGGAAGACTTCGGGCAAGCTTGTAAAGTTTCCAAGAATAGAATTCTTCTCAGGCGAAATTAAAGTAGTTTACTTTCTCCTTCAACTGCCACCACAGGAGCACACACGTGACATATTACACACGTCAAATTCTTCATGTCAGCAATTCAGGAAAATTCATTTCTATGACTAATCACTGGCCAAATGACTGCAAACTTAAATTTCTCAGAAGACTGCACTTACGTGATCCTTTTCATCTAACAGTAATATATACACAAACACATCATGTAAGAAACAGCAGCTAAGCCACAAGTTACATATCTGAATCGTTATAATTCAGTGACCAAACCAAAAACAGGCATGTAACTCCAACCTCCAAAAGGGCAAATATCCACTAAAAACTCAATGTTCCTATCAGACATGTGTTAAAAGCTACAATCTTCAAATTATTTGATCTAGTATCTTCAATGAAAAGTTTGGTTACATATTCACGGCTAAATGTGTGTTACTTGTAGAGAATATTTATACGAGGAGAACGAAAGATTCAGCTTCACTTTAAATCTTTTAACTCAGTCAAGGAATGGAAGAGAAGACGGACTGGACGCCAACAGCAGCAGCACAACCCCGCTTTTGATCTGTAAATGTCCACAATACAGTGAGTTACTGAAGAAAATCTCGGTGATTCATCTCTGTGAAGTTAACAGTAGTGACACTGGGCTCATTTAGCAAGAATTTTTCTGCTGGACCTTCCTATTTAGCTTAACAATAATATCAAAAAGAAAATTCTCAATTATGACCAAACTTAGGCTAACAACATACTCAGCAATTCGAGCACAACGAATTTTACAAATCCCACTTTTGTACCAACACTAAAAAGCTTTTCAAAAAAATTCACAAAATGCTCCCATATATAATTAAACATTTAAAACAAAACCACACCTGACCTCAGTTCTGGCACCTTACCTACGACAAAAAATGGGCAAGACTTTGGTTTTTACAGCATCTCTGCACTGCTTTCAACACAGTCACCTGCTTTGGCGAACAAATTACAGGAAATGTTTTATCATTTTAAGCTCTTTATACCACATTCTTGACAGATTTTCCGTTCTATTTTACCAAATAATGTTTCAGCTCTATAAAAAACAAGAAGCCCTGGACTGATCCAGGCGACCCCTCAGACACCTGACTCGGAAAGCTGATTCGTGTGATGATGCTCAATCAGAAAACGAGTGTTCAATGCTGTTCCACTTATAAAAACATCCACAGTTCTATTTTTCCCCAACTCCTATGTTACAGTATAATGAACTACTTGTAAAGTCCCTCACATTCCTGTGAAGACACGCACTATATAGATACAAAGTGCCAAGGTGAAGTGAAATCAAAACTATGTAAACTATTGACCAGCTTAATTACTCTGTTACTACAACAACAGTTCATATTCTAGATTCCAGAAGTTAAATGTACTCCAGCTCACCCTAATAAAAAGCAAAATGATCAGCAAACTTAAATAGTTCTGTCAAATATAGAAAGGAACTAGCTGCAGTTAGCACCACCAAGTGTAGTCGTGTCCAAAATATAACCAAGGGCAGAGTGATGTCACAGAAAATGGCACAGTGGGAAGCTCCAGGGGTCAGTCCCTCCACCAAACGATTAATCTGAAAAATCCATCAGAATCAACCATTTCAGAACACCTACAACAACGAGGGGAGTGGTTAATGAAGGGAGAGGCTGCTGAACCTGTGTAAGGGAGCAGAGCGCACAAACCAGCTCACATCCCCCGTCCCTCAGCCCCACAGCAGAAGTGGGCACAGGACCACGTTCCCAGAGCACTGGTTGGTGTCAGGGTGGGCAATGGGGACCCTGCCCTCCAAACTCCGGGGAAGTGCATTTTGGTCATTCTGGCAGAAGCCTCGTGGAACAGCAAGATACTTGCACTTATTTCTGCTCTCTTGGCCTGCAGCAACTTCTCCTTCTGGATTTGGATTTTTTTCTTTTGGGGGTTTGGGGGTGAGTGCAGACATTTAAGTAAATCCATGTCGGGTCACAAGCTGACCAGAAATAATGGAAGAGAAACTTCAGTGACTACACAAGAAAGAATACAGGCTTTGCAAAATTAGTTTAGAAAAGTAAACATATAATTGCAACTTTCAAGAGGAATCACCGTGGAGGGGAGAATCTGATTCTCAGAGTCACCATATTATAATATTCAAACGGCCCAGTTCTCAAAAAAATTACAAAACATACAAAGAAACAGAAAACACAGCAATTTTGGAGGAAAAGCAGAATCTGATGGAAACTAGCCCGTGGAATTCTAGACTCTGGAATTATTAGTCAAAGGTATTAAATCAGTTGTCTTAAATATGCTCAAAGAACTAAAGGAAACAACAAGCAAAGAACTAAAGGACATCAGGAGAATGCTGTATTAATATACAGGGAATGTCAATAAAGAGATTATAATAATAAAAAAGAAACCAAATAGAAAATCCGGAATTAACAAGCACAATAGCTGAAATAAGAAATTCACTAGAGGGGTTCAACAGCAGATTTAAGCAGGCAGGAGAAAGAATCAGTGAACTTGAAAATAAGGCAATTGAAATTATCCAGGCTGAAGAGCACAATGAAAAAAGAATTTAGAAAAATGAACAGTCACTGAGGGACCTGTGGGACATCATCAAACATACCAACATATGCATCAGAGAATCCCTGAAGAAGAGGAGAAAAGAAAGGAGTGAGCAGGACAAAAATCGGAAGAAAAAAACAGCCCAAAACTTCCCAAATTTGACGAAAGACCTCAATCTACAGATCCAAAAAGTTCAACAAATTCCAAGTAGGAAAGCCTCAAAGACAACTACATATTATAGTCAAACTGTCAAAGGACAAAGCGAAAGAGAGAATCTTGAAATCACAAAAAGAGAAGCAACTCATCACAGACAAGGGATCTGCAATAAGATTAAGAGCCAATTTTTCCTCAGAAATCATAGATGCCAGAAGGCAGAGGGACAACATATTTAAAGTGCTGAACAAGAAAAACTGTCAACCAATTCTATAACTGGCAAAACTATCCTTCAGGAATGAAGGAAAAATTAAGACACTGCAAGATAAACCTAAGGGGACTCCTACTAGCAGACCCGCCCTACAAGAAATACTAAACAGAGCCCTTCAGGCTCAAATGAAAAGACACCAGGCAATAATCAAAGCCATGTAAACAAATAAAGAACACAGGCAAATATAATAACTAGTACTATTGTACTTTCGTTTTTAACTTTTTTCATAAAAAAGGCAAACACATTAAACAATAATTATAAATCTGTGTTAATGGGTACACAATGTATAGGTGTGACAACATAATCTGTGACAACAATATAAAGGTGGAGGACATGTATAGAAGATGTACAGAAGCAGAGTGTTTGTACACTACTAAAGTTAAGTTGGTATTATTCAAACTAGGTTGTTATAAATTTAGGATGCTAATTGTAATCCCCAAGAAAACCAATACAGAAACGGAACGAAGGGAATCAAAATGGTACATTACCAAAAAATCAAGTAAACACCAAAAAAAGCACTAATGAAGAATTGAGGAATGAAAAACATAAAGGAGACACAAAAAACAAACAGCTAAATGGAGAAGTAATTCCTTCCTTATCAGTAATTACTTTAAATGTAAATGAACTCAGCTCTCCAATTAAAACACAAAAATTGGCAGAATAAATAAAAAATAGTCTCCAACTATATGATGTCTACAATAGACTCATTTTAGATACAGAGACACAAAGAGGTTGAACGTAAAAGGATGTAAAAAGATACTCCCATCAAGTAGTAACTAAGAGAGCCGGAGGGGAGGGAGCTTTATCATTATCAGATAAGATGAATTTTTAAGTTAAAAAAAGTTATAACAATACCGTACTAATACCAGAAAGTTGTTAAGAGAGTAGATCTTAAATGTCATCACCACGCACACAAACACACACACACACACACACACAAAATGATAATTATGTGAGGGATGGAGGTGTTAACTAACTTTCTGGTGGTAATCATTTTGTAATATACACACGCATCAAATCATATTGTACACCTTAAACTTATATATGTTATCTGTCAATAATATCTCAGTAAAGCTTGCAGGGGGAGTTATGAAACATTATATATATATCAAAAAAGGTTTAATCAATCAAGATGATATAACAACTATAAACATACATGCCCCAACAAATAAAATCTCAAAATATATCAAACTGACAAAATTGAAGAAAAAGACAGTTCTACAATAGTTGGAAACTTCAATATCCACTTTCAATAATGGATAAAATAACCAGACAGAAATTCAGTAAGGAAACAGAGGACTTGAACAGTATAAAACCAAATAGATGTAAGAGACAAACAGAACACTCTACCCAACAACAGAACATACATTCTGCTCAAGTGCACATGGAACATTCTCCAGGACAGATCACGTTGACGACAAAACAAATCTTAATAAATGTTAAAAGACTGAAACCATACAAAGTATCTTTTCTGACCACACTGTAATAAAACTAAAACTGATAAAAGCAGTTAAAACTAGAAAACTCACAAATACGTGGAAATTAAACAACACATTCTTAAACAACCAACAGGTAAAAGCAGCAGAAGGGAAATTAGAAAATAACTTAAGATGAATGAAAACAAAAACACCACATATCAAAACATATGAAATATAGCAAAAAGCAGTGCTTAGAGGGAAATTTATAGCTGTAAAAGTCTACATTAAAAATGAAAGAAGATCTCAAATCAATAACCTAACTATACACCTTAAGAAACTAAAAAAAGAAGAGCAATCTAACCCAAAGCTGGCAGAAGGAAGGAAATAAAGATTCAAGGGGAGATAAGTGAAATAGAGGTTAAAAAAATAGAGAAAATCAACAAAACCAAAAGTTGGTTCTTTGGAAAGATCAACAAATGTGACAAACCCTTAGCTAGACTAATGAAGAAGAAAAAAAGATTCTAATTAATAAAATCACAAAGAGGGAACGTCATTGCCAACTTTACAGAAAGGAAAAGGATTACAAAAGAATACGACGAACAAATGTCTGTCAACGAATTGGAAAATCTACATGAAATGGACAAATTTCTAGAAACATACAAACTACCAAAGGACCTGAAAAGAAAACAGAAAATCTAAAGTAAGGAGATTGAATCAGTAACTAAAAACCTCTCAACAAAACAAAGTCCAGGACTAGATGGTGTCATTGGTGAATTCTACGAAACATTTAAAGAAGAATTAACACTAACCTTTCTCAAACTCTTCCAAAAAGTTGAAGAGGAAGGAACACTTCCCAACTCATTTTATGAGGCCAGCATTACCTTGACACTGAAGTCAGACTAAGACTATAAAAAAACTATAGACCAGTATTCCTTTTGAATATTGATACAAAAATCCTCAATACTAGCAAACCAAATTCAACAAAATATTAAAAAGATTACTGACCATGACCAAGTGGAATTAATATACAGAATATATAAAGAACTCCTATAACTCAAGAACAAAAAGACAACCTAATTGAAAACTGGGGAAATGACTTTAATATAGTAGACATTTTTCCAAATGACAAATAAGTACATGAAAAGATGCTCAAAATCACTACTCATTAGGGAAATGAAAATCAAAATCACAAGGTAACACCTGAACTGCAGAGTTCAGATAAGGCCAAGTGTTGCTTATTCAGTATACAAGCCCAAAAAGATAATTCTTAAAGTAAATAACATTTAAATTCCACTGCTTTGATTCAGCAAGTCACAACAATGCAAAACAAGGATACCACAAAACTTCTGGAAGGCGTCTATATCTCCGAGAAAAGATCAGTTTAGCAGGGTAAGGAACAGTGCAGTCTACTGACTGAAATAACAAGAGGCTGAATGATACCCAGTGTGTATGTGCGGCACTTCTTAAAAACTGCACTAAAACTCATCTTTCAAAATAAACACAGGGGCTGGCCCGTGGCCGAGTGGTTAAGTTCATGTGCTCCGCTGAGGCAGGCCAGGGTTTCGCTGGTCCGGATCCTGGGCGTGCACATGGCACCGCTCATCAGGCCACGTTGAGGTGGCATCCCACATGCCACAACTAGGACCCATAAGTAAAATATACAACTATGTACTGGGGGCTGTTGGGGAGAAAAAGCAGAAAGGAAAAAAAAAAGAAGATTGGCAACAGTTGTTAGCTCAGGTGTCAATCTAAAAAAATAAAAATAAAAAAATTAATAAAATAAACACAGATTTATGTATTTTAAACACAACTAGTATGCAGGAAGAAATCAATGTCGGAGCATGAGTTTGGGTTATGTCATAAAGGAAAGACACTTCAGACATCCTCATCAGAAACTCTTACCCACACCAAAGCCAGTTTCACTGAGACCACTGTTCCAAGCAGCAATCTCCAAAGTGTTTTCTTAAATATTAAATATAGAAATATAAAAGAAATTCATAGATCAATTATCTATCAGAAAATTTTTCAAATTTTACTCTAATTTATTAAAAAATAATTTTACTAGTCACACAGTATGAGTGAAATGTGTCACCACACTATAAATGAAAAGGACTGAAGAAGCTCTCTTTATGGGGGTACTGAAGACCCACAGGACAGGACCTGGAGAGACGCAACATACTGGGAAGTGTTTTGATCAAAAGCAATTCAATTCTAAAATTTATCACATTTTGCTGGCCATCTAAGCTCATCCTCTGTTATAGTCTAAAAAATGACACAGAAAGAGAAGAAGAGCGCTCCCGTATTCAATCAGAGAGGGGGGAAATAAGAGTTCAAAGTGAGAATACATGTATCTGCACGCCCAAGTATAAGGAGAACTTTCTCCCAAATCTCTCAGAAAAGACAGTGAGAACACATTTATTAATTATGCCTAATGGAAAGCAGTATGGAGTATCCTCAGAAAAATAAGGATAGATCTACCATATGATCCAGCTATCCCACTGCTGGGTATTTATCCAAATAACTTGAAAACACAAAGGCATAAAGATACTTGCACCCCTATGTTCACTGCAGCACTATTCACAATAGCCAAGACTTGGAAGCAACCTAGGTGCCCATCAAGGGACAAATGGATAAAGAAGATGTGGTGTTTATACACTATGGAATACTACTCAGCCATAAGAAATTATGAAATCCGCCATTTGTGACAACATGGATGGACCTTGAGGGTATCATGCTGAGCGAAATAAGTCAGAGGGAGAAAGTCAAATACCGTATGATCTCACTCATAAGTAGAAGATAAAAACAACGACAAACAAACACATAGCAACAGAGATTGGATTGGTGGTTACCACAGGGGAAGGGGGAAGTGGGAAAATAAATTAATTAATCAATTAAAAAAATTATGCCTAGAGATATGGCTCATAATTGTACATGATGAATGTTATAATAAATAAGCCTTTAAAAATTACTTTTATAAAGGAGAGAATAGTTCAGCAATCTGTGATATACGTGGGGATACTAGAAAACAAGCAAACAAAAAGCCAACTGTCAATAATATATAAATAGAAATGCTATCCCAAGCCACAGTATCCACTGATGCCATCAAAAATGAATTTAAAAGTACTATACATAGAGATACACTTAAATAAAAGTAAAGATGACATGCTGACGAACTATGCTAGATGGCACAAAAAATAACTAGAGATGAAGAAAATGCTGATGCTAAAGATATCTATGAACAATTTGAGTATGAATAAAATTCTACCATAAAATGAATAACATTTACAATTTATTTTTCTCAAATCTGTGTAAAATTTACAAATTAAATATAAGTAAGCCTTTAGTATATCATCTGATTTCCTCAACATTTATATATTCAAATCCTTAAATATTAAACTCTATGAAATATATAAATCATAAGATACGTGCTATTTTATATATAGACCTATAACTATATATAAACATTTACTGCCAAAAGTAAGCTGGGGAAGGGGGCAAGGGGCAGGGAGCAGGCGGCAAAGGAAAATATGCTTTTCCTCACTCCCCAAGTTGGTTAAGAATATCTCATCCCAAAACATAGGCACTTCGGGGCCAGCCCCGTGGCGTAGCGGGTAAGCACACAGGCTCCACTTTCACCAGTTCGGATCCTGGGCGCAGACCTACACACTGCTCATCAAGTCATGCTGTGGTGGCGTCCCATGTGCAAAGTGGAGTAAGACTGGCTCAGTGACAATCTTCCTCAAGCAAAAAGAGGAAGATGGGCAACAGATGTTAGCTGGGGCCCGTCTTCCTCAACCAAAAATAACCGACATCAACTTTGTTTTCATAGGGCTCCTCTTGTCTCGAACGCAGGCAGCAACAATCCCCTTCACCAGCCATCCTGCCCACTCGAGGCCTGAGTTATTGCTGCATTACGTTACCTCAGGACTGTTCCCAACACAGATCAATTCCGAGAAAACAATTAGGAAGAGTGGTCAAGTTCCCCACTACCACAGGATTCTGAGATTCTGAACTGATTCCTGCTCTGAGAGAAAAACAGTACTTGAAGCAGAAACCTAAGTTTCTGTCACACTGCTGAGGGTGGGAGAGTTAGGGTGACTATAACGAGCTGTTCACGCTCTATTTGACCTGCTGCCTGCATTTCAGAAAACCATGACTGCTAGAGAAGCACCAAAAACTTCAAGGCTCCTGAGTCCAAATCCTGTGAACAACTAGAGCCAACAGACCCGAAGAAAAACCCTTCAGGGAGTGACAAAGTGAAATTCTCCTTCAGTGCGGAGAACAGAGATAACTTACCCCAGGTGAGTTTGTAGGGTCAATTCAAACTAACCTAGAGAATACAGAACTTCATGACTTCTAAGCGGATACACGTGTAGCTTCCCAAATAGCCAGCCCAGGAGGTGTAGTGGTTACGATTCTGCACTCTCCCCACCCTGGCCCGGGTTCACGTCCCCATCAGGGAACCACACCACCGTCTGTCACTTGGCAGCTGCGAGCTGCTGTGATGCTGAAAGCTCTGCCACTGGCATTTCATGCCAGCAGGGTCACCCACGGTGGACAGGTCTCAGCACAGCTTCCAGACTAAGACAGACTGGGAAGAAGGACCTGGCACCCACTTCCGAAAACTGGCCATGAAAACCCTGTGAGTAGCAGCGGAGCGTTGTCTGCTGTAGCGCCGGAAGAGGAAAGGATGGCGCAAAAAGAGCAGGTGGGGTTCCAGTCTGCTGCCCACAGGGCCACTAGGCGTCAGAGGCAGCTCAATGGCACTGTACTGACCACCCACTAGGCACCACTAGGGCAAAGCAATACATGGAATATATGTCCATATCCTCAAGAAACATCCAGTGTAAAAGAGAAGAGCCTAGATCACACTCAAAAAGTTAGACCACATAATATTTAAATAATTAAATGATACCTGGGATTTGCTTCAAAATCACCTAGGAAGGTTTAAAGCAGGCAGGAACAAAAAAGACACAAGGTTGGTCAAGAGACGTTTTTGCTGTAACTCGCTGACAGGTATATATGGTGGCGCATGCTACTACTGTCTAACTTAATACGTGGTTTTCTATAATAAAAAAGATGAGGCTTGGGTAAAACAACATGTAATACATGATCAACTGCCAAGTAAGTGACACAGTCAGTAACTGCCTTAGTTCAGAAAGAGACCTCCCCTCACACAGGTCATCACACAGGAGGGTCAGACGCAGCCAGGCTGAGAGCTACGTGAACGCATCATCGTGGGGGACAGAGAATAAAGTGTTCACCTCCAGGGTGGAAGGGACCTGAGACTTGCTTCTACCCAATGCAATGTGCCCAAGGTGACAGGACGTCACTTATGTGATTGTGTCACATTACAAAAGCTTTCAGACGGCCTGCAGGCTGGCTCTCTGATTCGCTCGCTGGCCTGTGGAGAGGGTGCCCCCCCCACCCCCGCTGCGACCCGGGTCTCACCATGGCGACCCCACGCGGGCAGGCTCCAGGGGAGGGGGCTCCGAGCGCAGCCCTGCAGAGGGCACAGCTACCCAGAGAAGCTACTATTTAACAAAGGGGCCTTGGCTCAAGCCACTAAACTTGTGATAATTTGTTACACAGCACAGAAAAATAACACAATCACTCATTTACCTGTAAACTTTTCTCTCATATTTTCAGTTCAAAAGCTCCACATTTGCCATGTTTTGTGTAGTGTTTGCCCCTTTAGTTGTGCTATTACTTCTTTAGAGTTTAAAGAAATATTCACTCTAGAAGTCTAGGATATGACAGAAATCCACGTTCACCCTATAACAGGATGACCAGGTGTCCCGGTTTGCCTGAGAGTTTGTGCCAACTGTCAAGGCATAATTAACAGCACATCTTTTCACTCCCAAGTGGCCCAGTTTAGACAATAAACGATCACATTCTCTATATTAATTGTTATCTTTCCAGGCAAAATTAACTTATTCTTTTCAGTTTCCTCCTATTGCAGACACTTCATACCTCTAATCACTATAATTAACATTGTGCTGGACTTTCCCAAGATTGATGATTTCTTTGGCAATGAAGTTCAGCATACATATCAAAATACAATACCTAAGATGCAGACACACTTAATCGAGCCTGCCTTACTTTACATCTGGACGGAGTACAATTACTGTCCAAAATGCTGATATGCCCTATATTCCTACAACTCTGATACAGTTTCCAACAACTTATGGTACATACTTACATAAAGTTGTTTTTAAAATAGCCTCTCTTATATAAATTCACAATACCTGAATTTCTTTAGAAACACAGAGTTCTCCTACAGCAATCTTATAGACCCAAGTCCCACCTTAAAATCTATGTTATGCTATGCTATCCTGCCCTATAGACATTAATAAATACAGGTGAAGTCAGACACAAGTGTTACCATGTACCTGTCTACACTGATTCCTTTATTTATTTTACAAACATTTTCTTATATGCTAATTGGTGCTAGGTACCATGAAAAGTATGGGGACACTAGTTGACTTATCCTTACAGAAAAGGAAACTGAGTTTCCGCTTTTGTTGTTCACAGATTATTATTAACTAAGTGATAGTGAAAGGGACATTCTAACACTCTTGACCCTCAGAAATGTTCTACTGATTACTGTAGATTCTACTGTAATAGGGACAAATCCAGATTAAAAGCTTACTTCCTACTTGCAAAATATTTTAGTAGCGTACTTACATTAAAAATCATAATATGCAACACAAGAAGCTATTTAAAAATATAATTCTAATCTTAAAAACAGGGTAGTTCTTTTAATACATACATTATGTTTTGGATAGGGCATAACAAAGAAAAAGTAGAAAAATTTACGTACTGTCCCTTGAGAGAGAAGCTGGTAGGTGGTGACTAGGAGAGAACATGACGGTGGCTTCACAAGTGCTGATAATGCTGTTTCTTAATACTGGAGCTGGTTACATATGTGTATTTAGCCTTACACTTATATGTTAAGCAAATCAGTGTAGTTATGGAAACACATAGAAAGTTAAGAATTTTAGAATATGAAATCTTAGAGGTACATCAACAAGGAATATTAATCAAACAAGTATTTTTTAGTGCTTATTATGTCCCATATGCTATAGGACACAATAACAATATTGTAATAATAATAGGTGCCATTTATTACCTACGATGGGCCAAGGACTATATTAGGCACTCTACACACATAATCTCATCTTATCTTCAAAACAACCCTTTTAGACATTATCCTAATTTTACAGATAGCAAAACTGAAAACTTCTCTAAATTAGCACTTTGAATCCTTAAAAGGTTGGAAATTTGATTAATACTATTCTTCCTTCACATGTAAATGAAGCAATATCTAGATATAATAAATTCATTTTAAAAGACTTAAAATTAAGTTTTTTAAATTGTAAAATGTTCAAGAGATCAGCAGATTTCACAATTATTCCCAAGTCAGCTGACAAGGACTATTCAGCCAAAACAAGATACTAAAACTACACATTACTACTGAACTTCAGAAATACCACAGAAGATTTTCTCTAAAGCCTTTTGCAACTATTTCAATTCAAAAGGAAGAAGATTCAAAGAAGAAAAAAAACTCTAATGTTAAATTTGATCTGAAAATATCAATGTAAGCTTTTTTTTTTCATTTCTTTGCTATGTCCACTAAAAGAGCCTCAACCATGACAGCCCAGTAGCAGCGAGCACATGTCGAGCCCATATCTTGGTTTCTAAATACCATCCTCCACTAAAAGGAGCCAAGACACTTCGGAGAATAGCTGGCTGGAGGGCTAAGGAAAGGAAAGTACAAGATGAACCTAGAGTATCTTACACCAGAAAGTTAGCAAGTGTTCAAAGGATGAAGAAGACACGACAAAGGGAAAGAGGAGCCAGATGAAATCCACTGGCCAAGTCAGGGACAATCTGAGCATCAAAATTAATAGTAATGATAATGGATTATAATCTATTGTACAAAATAAAAGTCCATACTGCTATAAATAAACTCATAAATAGACAGAAGGGAGGAAAACCTCTTTGTTGCAGCAGAATCCAACTAATACATATAGAAGGAATGACAGTCCTAAAACTAGTGAGTGAAATCTGATGAGGAGCAGTGTATTTACTTAGTCTCAGAAACATCTCCCCCAAAATTAACTATAAAGGGAAACACAGTTAACTTGACAGTGGAGAAACTTTGCAAAAAGCCACAACCAAATGATCAAAGTAACATCACCACCAGTATTAGCAGAAACCAGTATCATCGTACACCTCCTAAATATGACACACCACTTCTGTGTATTCCCGCTAAAAAATGCATAAACTGAACCTAATCTTGAAGAAACATCAGCCAAACCCAAATTGAGAACAGTAGACAAAATAACTGGCTTTTATTCCTCAAAAGGTCAAGGTCAATAAAGACAAAGAAAGGCTGAAGAACAGTTATTAAAGGGCACTAAAAAGAATGACAATTAAATATACTGCATGATAATCTTTAATTTGATACTGGACATTATCAGGACAACTGACTAAATTTAAAAATGGACTATGGGTTAGTTAACAGTATCGACTTTTTAAATTATACCGTGTTTATGAAAGAGAACACCCTTGTTTTTAAATGCATGCTGAAGAATGTAAGAGTAAATTGGCACGATTCTCCAATTTATCCTCAAATAGTTTAGATAAAATCATGTGTGTGTGTGTATTTATATACACACACATACACTGCACATTTGCTAAGCAAATTTAGCAAAACGTAAACAATTGGTGAATTTAAGTAAAGAATATTTGGTAGTTCCTTGTAGTATTCTTGCAACTCTTCTACAAATTTGAAATTATATCAAAAAGCCACAGTAGCACCCAGTGAGGGGCTCTCAACAGCCAAATCTAGGATAATTTGAGCATCAAAAATGACTGTAACTATCAAACCAACTGTTACTCATTATATAACACAATAAATAAAAACCCATCACGATACTCAGGGGGGAAAGAGAGGCCAAACACAGAGGAGCAAAGGTCGCTCGCAGCAGTGGGGGCGCCGTGCTGACTCCCTAACGAAACACCGATCACCGAAGACACAGCATTTACTCTGCCTCCCAGGAAGAATTATACTTCAGCTCCAGCTAATGAGACAAAATTCCTTACAGAGAAACGCTTGCTAATAACAACAGAAAGAATAACAGAATTAGAAAAATATCACTTTGCAAAACCCAAAGAAACAACTGAAACTGCTTACATCACTGGGTGCATTGGGGAACAGGATATGGGCAGAGTGGCAAATACCTCAGATTACTTGGTAAGTGCAAAGTGAAATATTTCACTTCTAAGGGAAAGATCTGGTGGTTTCCACTTTAATTGAGATATCAAACAGCCTCACTGCTAATGACACAACTGGCATCCTGCTCCACATGACAGGCTGCAATATGAAATACGTAACATCACATATCAAGTATTCTTGTCAAAAAATGTTCAACCTCAGCCTAATCACACCTTAAGACCGAATTTCTACTTTAGAGGAAATACAAGGCATAGAGGAGCAAACTAAAAGACACCACAAAGAAACCTTCAGACAAATCCAGAAAGGGTCATTATTATATGAGACGACCTGTCTTGTCTGTTCAAAGTCAGCGTCATAGAGAAAAAAAGAACCTGAGAGACTCTTCCAGATTTAAGACTACAGCCACATAACACCAAATGTAAAGCATGAATCTCGATTAGACTGCTGTTCAAAAAATAAAAGACCACAGAAGACATTTTTAAAACAACTGGGGCAACTGGAATATGGGCTAAATATTAGATGCTATCAGAAAATTACCACGACTTTTCCTGGGGGAGAAAATGGAGTTGTTACATAGAAGCGTGTCCTCAGTTTTGGATGATTCATCTAGGGCCTGCCTACTTAATCATTCCTTAGAATTCAGTTCCTTCATGAAATATGTCTATGACTTTCAATCTAAAGGTTAAATTTTTTCATTAGAACCTAAATTAAAGAAGAGATGAGATAAGTCTAAGTAAGACTACAAAGACAAGGCTCTCAATCCCCAGAGGGGAGAAGCGCTCTGAGGCATGGGGGGTTTGCAGTCACTATTTCTGACACCACGTGACAGTGCCACGGTGCTGGTCACATCTCTCCCCAAGATTTTCCCTTCCCCTTTCCACTCACCTTGAAACTGCCCTAAATTTTGACTGGAGATTTTCGCCTGCAGGAAGAAGGTAAGGTGCAGACAAATCAAGAAAGGTCCTATGTTATCAAAACTTCACTGATACAGCAAATCCATGATCTGTGATTATGAGTACACAGTGAGCCACGAAAATACACGGTTCCCAGCAGACACCCAAAGAGCTGAAGAAGGGAACTGACATTTCCTGAACTACATACTTAACACATGCTATCTTATTCACCCCTCCCGATAATCATTAAGCAGTAGTTTTGGACAAGCAGTTGAGTATGATAGTTGTAAACAAAGTCTTTAGGGATTCAAATCCCAGCTCCACCAATTTAATGACCATATGACATTAGGAAAATTCCTTAAGCTACTTGTGCCTCAGTTTTCTTATCCAGAGAAGATAACTGCAGTTCCAACCTCATAGAGTTCTTGTGGCAAACACATGAGTTAATATGTGTAAAGGGCTTAGACTAACGTCCAGCACACAGTAATACTACTAAACTGTCACACATATTATTTTTGACCCATTTTATAGATGAAATAAACCCAAGAGGTGAAGGTAATTTGCCCACAGTTCTAACTAATAAATGGCAGGGGGAAAACTGAACATAGGCGTGTGTCAAATACAGAGCTCGCACTCTTCATGACACCTATTTCTCTTCCTCCTCAAACGTCAGGTTCTCCTCAAATAACTCTAAGAGTGTAAGATAGTTCCCAGGGAGTTGTCTTCTCGAGGGATGCCAGGTGGCAAAAGACATGAAATTCGGAGCCACGCTTTTCTCCATGTAGCCCCTATGAACAAACCAGTTGCCGTAACGTTGAACTACAGTAACCACAGTAGCAATCAGTGCTAAAACTACAGTCACCATCTACAGAAGGCTGTGTGAACTGTAGGAACCAGCAGTGCTAAAACACACCTTGCGCGTTTAGCTAAGGAACTGAATTCATACATTGTTCCTATGGGAAAACGAATAATGAGCTGCGGTCAACTGACTTTAAAAGGATCTGTGGAAATCAATCTGTTAGTTGAAGATTTCCTGCACAACCATTTTCTTCCAATGCTTGTTATTCCAGTTTGGTAGCTTCTCAGAAGGAAGGACAAATTAACAATGATGTAAACCAGCTCCCACATAACTTCAATCTAAATTATTATGTTGAAGGGCTTCATTTAGAATCTGCTCATCACTGTGAAATATCTCTGATTTAGTTCCCCTGCAGTACTTACTTGTCACCATAAAGGGCTAGCTGTCCTAAGGTCCCCATTAACTCCAAAACTCTTTAAAGCTGTTAACACCAAACTTTTGCTGTCAATAAAGAAAATGAGAAACAATGAAAACAAATATGCCTTGGTCTCCAACATGTTGCAAAAAAATAAAAAACGTCTGATTTGACAGCATTAGCATTAATAAGTTAATTACCCACAGGACAGTTAAAAGAATATTTAATAATCCAAATTTTGCTGTAAAAATCACATATGGGACCAGCCTAACGGTGTAGTGGTTAAGTTCACACACTCCACTTCGGTGGCCCAGGGTTTGCAGGTTTGGATCACAGGTACAGACCTGGTACCACTTGTCAGGCCATGCTGTGGCAGCACTCCACATAAAATAGAGGAAGATGGGCACAGATGTTAGCTCAGGGCCAATCTTCCTCACAAAAACCAAAAAAAAAAAAGAAAATCATGTATGAAAAAGACCAGGAGAACATACACAAACATCTTATCAATTACTAGAAACTGATTAATGGTTTACACATTTCTGTCCATCACAAACATTTATTCCTTTTATAATCAGTAAAACAAAAAAATCTCTTATTAGGTATCCATGTAACTAAAAGAAAATACTACACAGCTGTGCAAGGCTGGGGGTTGGAAGGGGACTGAGTAGTTATGAAGAGGAGAAAAATCAAGCAATTAGTTAACTACACCCACTTCCAGAAAATGTCAGCCATTAATAGATTAATGCAAAATTAAGTATAAATTCCAGCAGTGTAGAGCTCCAATGCTGGCTTATAAGCAGGGTTAGAGGGAGTTAATCTAGTTAGCTTAAAAGATACCTAAACTATCCAATTGCTGCTCCCCTTTAAAAAGCACAGTTCTTGAGCTCCCCACCTTGTTTCTGAAAGGACTTCAGATGGCAGTGCTCCCTTAACCCAGCAGTTATGGGCTGAACTGTGTGCCCCAAAAAAGACATACCGAAGTCTTAACTCCCAGTAACTCTAAGCCTCCTTAGAAACAAGGTCTTTAGAGAAGTAATCACGTTAAAATGAGGTCACTAGGTGCGCCCTAAACCAATCTGACTGCTGTCCTTATAAAAGGGGAGATTTAGGGGCCGGCCCAGCGGTGCAGGGGTTAAGTTCCCGCACTCCACTCCGGGGGCCCGGGGTTCGCAGGTTCAGATCTCAGGTGCGGACCTAGCGCCACTTTAGGCCACGCTGTGGCAGGCCTCCCCCATGAAGCAGGCCCAGCAATACTTCCCACACATACGTACTACTTTACCCAGTTACCTTTCAAGTCAGTTAAGAGAAGAAAGGAGGAAAAAAATGCGTTTATAGCGTCCCTTGCAGTGAAACAATTACAGTCATGGGTCCTCTGCTTTTGCTCACGTGGACGTGAATTACTGTCTGAAGTCACTTGCTTTCAGCCTGATCAACCTCCTTTAGTATGTCTTGTGAGACGTGTCTGCCAGCAGAAAGTTCTGTCAGTTCACCTCACATAGTATTAGACGTATATATTTCCTGGTTCTTCTTTTTTCTCTTAACATGTCTCTTCTTTTCTTAATCTCTCCTGCTCTCTTCATTTTCCTCCAGACTCATGAGCAAAACGAGAAAACAAAGTCCCTAAATGTCCAATTTTTCGTTTCAACCTATTTCTCTTAGTTTACTGCAATATCAAATTAATTATGGTAGTCATTTAATAACTGCACAACAAAAATCTTGTGAGCTTTGGCAATCCTGAAATTAGAATTTCTTCTAATATTATCTTTAAACGTTAAAAATCTCTCTCACATCCTACAAGAATCTCTGTATGTTTCCACTTTGCATAAGAAAAATCCCAGGTACCCTTTCCTACCCTCTCTTCCTGAGGAGGCACAGAGTCTGTTCTGAAAATCTTTTCTCTAAACCTCAAAGATTATCTTTTCATGAAAGCCAGCTGTCATTTGAATTATTATAAATATAAAAGGTTTTGATCTATCTTAAAGTCCTAAAATATATTCTACATATTCCCTGTGGAGCAAGGCCATATAGTATCCATTTTATCCATTTTCATGACCTTTCATGCTACAAAGCCTATATTTACTAACTCATCCAAAGTTGTAGAAGTATAGGCAGATAGTTTTCCTCAGTGCCCCACTGCGTCTTTACGTTTCTCCGGCTGAAACTGGAGGTATGCCAACAGTACTCAAAGTAAAAATTCACATTTTGCTACTCCTACACTTAAAACAGATAATAACCACCTACGAACATCCACTTAGCGCAAAAGGTATATGTTTACTAATCCGCTCAAACTCCGTTCCAACCCTTCAGCACAGCCCGAAATTTATTACACAGGAACCAACTTTCTACATTTAACAGAATGCTGCCTTATTTTTTAAAGTGAACACTGTATTCACACTGTGGTAGCAGAAAAATAATAACTCCCTCAAAATGACCACATGCTAATCGTCCGTTGGAACCTGAGAATATGTTAGGTTACATGATGGGGAGAATGAAGGTCACTAATCAACTGACCTTGAGATGGGAGGTTATCCTGGATCATCTAGACAGGCCCAAGGTAGTCACAAGAGTCCCTGTAAGTGAAAGAGGGAGCAAGAAGAGCGAGTGTCTGAGGGAGGCGATGTGAGAAAGGCTGACCAGCCGCTGCTGGCTTTGTGAAATGGACGAGGGGCCACCAGCCAAGGAATGGAGGCAGCCTCTGGATGTAGGACACAGACTCTCACCAGGAGCGTCCAGAAAGGAAGGCAGCTCTACCAACACCTTCATTTTAGCTCAGCGAGACCCCCTCCAAACTCCCGGCCTCCAGAACTGTAGGATAATAAATTCATGCTACTTTAAACCAACAAATCTATGGTAATTTGTAATAGCATAAATAGGACGCTAGTACACATGCAAATTTTTGGTTCATTTTAAACATTACAAATAGAAATAAATGCACTCTAGTATCGCTAAAATTTGAAAGTTAAAATGACTGTATCTGATTAGTTCATCTAGTTTTCTGAATCATATGGTTAAGGGTTTGAAGTTGCTTTAATAACAAGAGTATTAAGTATACGACTTCAAAATGAACATACTGAAAATGGAAAATAAAAGAAAAACTACTTTGTCAAGCATTAGTGATTAGTAAGTCTTATTAATTAGTTCAGATGCAAGAATTTTCATTAGAACCCCATGTTACCTTTTTTTTTTGAGAAAGATTGGCCCTGAGCTAACATCTGTTGCCAATCTTCCTGTTTTTTTTTTTTTTTTGCTCTCCAAAGCCCCAGTACATCCTAGCTGTAAGTCCTTCTAGTTCTTTTATGTGGGATGCCACCACAGCATGGCTTGATGAGTGGTGTGTAGGTCCCCACCCAGGATCCAAACAAACGAACCCCAGGCCACCAAAGCAGAGCGTGCAAACTCTCTGGGCCGGCCCCTGCATGTACTTATTCACTTGTAATACGACAAAATTATGTTTAGACATGAAAAAAGTTAAATTTTATTTTAAAACTTAGCTTGACTAAATTTATAACTTGGGGAGTACAATTATGAAAATATTCTGCATATGTAAGAAAATTTACATCTATATAGCTTTACACATGAAATAAAGAATTAATCTATATTCTCTCTAAATGTTTTTATAGTATTTCTTTAAAATAAAAAACTTATATGGGGCTGGTCCCATGGCCAAGTGGTTAAGTTCGCGCACTCTGCTGCAGGGGGCCCAGTGTTTCGTTGGTTCGAATCCTGGGCGCGGACATGGCACTACTCATCAAACCACGCTGAGGCAGCGTCCCACATACCACAACTAGAAGGACCCACAACAAAGAATATACAACAGTGTACTGGGGGGCTCTGGGGAGAAAAAGGAAAAAATAAAATCTTTAAAAAAGAAAAACTTATAAAAGCAGTTAAAATTCTATTCTGAACCCCTAATAAAATGCTGGAAAATGAAAATGTGCCAACAGTATTACATAACCAAACCTTTCTAATATGATAGACATTGAAGATAAAAGAGAATTAAAATGAGCAGTTCTGACCTAGAATGAGCAACATAATCACAAAGAAAAATGTCCATTATACATTAAGTAAAAGAGAAAGTTGCAAATAAATCTGTAGATTCAATGTGTGGGATGGAAAAATCACTCACTCACACTCACACACACACACCCCCAGACATCTGCGTATGCACAGGCGACGTCTAGCCAGACACACACACTCACACAAGCAACGAGCTTTTGGAAAGCACTGCCCCCTTCTCTTTGAAAGAGAGGGATTTTTTTACTTCACACAATTTTGTACTTTTTAAGAGAATAAATGGTTTATTTTTTAACTTTTTAAAAATGTAGAATTAAAAGAAATACTATTTCCTAGATAATCAAATGTCATATTACTCTCTAACTTGTGTTAAATCTGAGTGATTTAATTCACTTTTAAATTCCTCATTTTGATAGTTCAAAACAATTCATTAATTCCTAAATTACAAATATCTATTATATCTACTATTGGCATTATCTACTATTCCATTTCTAAAAGTGACCACGTCATTATAGTTCAGAGTCAATAATTATTAAACATAGCTTGTTTGCAAAAAAGCACAGAAGGATAATAAGATATTTACCAACCACACCATGTTTACCCGGCATGTAATTCTGGGGGTTTTACAAATGTTCTGTCATTAAATTCCACTTCTCAACTGGGCCACACCTATTCAGTCCAGCCTTCTCCCAGGTACAGTACCAAGCAACATTTACCGAGGGACTTGTTAACTTTGATGTCAACCAAAAATGTACCCAAATATCCTAGCTCTCTTTAATAATACATTCTAGATTTATCATTTATAAATTTACCCATATCCAAACCCTCCCACACCTTTATTTCTGAGATTCCAATTGTAACTACCTAGTAAGCAGTCACTCATTAAATGTTAGATCTCTATACAAATTCCGTGGGAAAGCTGAAAATTACAGAAGTCACACACAACTTTACAAAGTCTGCTAAGATGACCCAAGTCATCGTTAACAAAAAAATGGCAAGAACATCACAATAAAGCCAGGCTCTTAGCATGGAAATGGTCTAATAACTACAAGCCGGTTCCAGAAGCGAAAAGCAAAGATGGCAGGGAATTAAAGCCAATAACAACTGGGGGGGGGGGGGGGGACGAGGGGGGGGGGGCCGAGGCGGGGGGGACTCAACAAACACAAATGAGGCTTTAAGTACACAAGGAAGTAGAAACGCCCCAAAGAGCAGGGCCACAGACGCTCGGAATGAAAGTAACCTGAGCAAAGACAACCACCCAGTCTGTAAGAACAAAAATTATAAAACAAACTACAAACAGAGAGCACAAAGAAGGCAACAGACTTCACTTGTATCTTTTTAGTTAAAAAGGTCAATAGATAATGTGTCCAAACAAGGAGACAATGATGCAAATATGCAAGTGCAGATGACAGGCTAAGGCGTGACTTTTATAGGAAAAAAATAAGAAGCCGTTGAAAGTCGCTTCCTTTCAGCTATTTGCTAAACTGAAGGCCAAAGTCAGTCAAGGCAGCGCTTTAACCAGGCGAGGTCACACTCAGGTCTCCGTGAAGCCGGCTTCCCTGGGAGGGAGATGTAAACCGCCTCAAATTAAGAAAAATGCAGTACAAACTAACTAACTAGTAAACTAGAGGAACTAGGAAAAAAAATGCGAACTTTCTGAAGAAGTACATATGCAAACAATGACAACAAAAGTAATAAATTTGCCTGGCAGAATCAAAGCACAGTGTTTTTGGTTTTGATGAATTATATCCAGTTTTCAGCCTTCGACATTTCAAAATAGTTCTAACTTTTGTTCACCTTTAAATAACCCTGATTTCCATCAGTCTGAGGAAATCATCGGTGCTACATTCTTACGTCCATCAAATAATAAATAGTGAAAACACTTGATTTCTACTCCTTGCCTGTTCCTAGATGAACCAAAGCGCCATCATTCAAGGCCAAAAGTCTGAGACCTTCTAAACATCACGCCCTGTTTCGTAGAAACAAGAACACCCTTCCTCTGTTATTTCAAGACATCTTCCTCATGCAAACTTCAAAGCACCAACTGCCAGCCCCAAGGTACTACCTTCATCATCCTGCACGTGAGTATCTTCATAAAGCAAATTAAACACCAGGGAATCTTTCCGATATCAGCAAAAAAAAACACACAAAAAACTGTGGAACAATATTCTAGAAAAAAGATAAGCTTCAAAGACTTTTACACCGAGATAATCACGTACCAGGCAGAGGAAATGTTTCTGCCTATGGGATCTCGTATTATAAACATATTTCCCATCCCAATAAACGCAGGCTTTTAATTTATCCCCTCCTTGCCTAGGACCTTCTTCACCGCTTACTTTACTTGTACGTAGATGGGCTCTTTCTAGGGTCCTAATTTGAAAGAATTACAACAGTTCTCTTTTCAGAGATCCCTGAAAAACCCAGGTAGACCAATACTGTAGAAATTAACACAATTTCTGTAGTGAGTAATACTGTAATTTGAGACCTTTAAAAAAAAAAACTTTACTAGAAGGGAATTACTGGAAGTTTGCTGACATCAGAAGTTAACTGCCCCATCAAAGCACAAACAACTTGGCAAACAACTGTACGTCAATAAGAGAAACAAGATACCTTATTAGAAGAAAAGAAAATGCTCTATGCACTATAAACTCATAATATATTAAAAAGATCTTTTTAAAAAAGAGTAATCTAAAACTTGGCTGCATCGATTACCCGAGCATCCTAAGACCGGGATCACTGAAACACCCATCATCAAGCTGAAATGACTACACGCTATCAAAGGCAACTTGTGAGCCGTGTTGTCTCCCACAGTCCACAGCAACTTAAGGTGCCTTCTTCTATCCTTTCCTTATGAGGACAAATAGTCCTACCAATAATGATCATATAATAATGATGTTAATTTCCATTTACAGTACAAGGACTTTCACATGTATCATCTTATTTCACATTAATTCTCTCATTTCATTTAATGGAGACGTTATTACTCCATTTCATAGCTGAAATCAGGTAAGTGATCTATCCAAGTACAAATAACCAGTAAATGAAGAAGGACTCAAAGCTACACACATACAGAAAGCGTAGAAGTTAGGGAGAAAAAATCCCTAAACTCTTGTTTTAAAAGGAAGGAAAAACCATTTTATCTCAACCACGAAAGCTGCAGTATGTTGGCTTGTCTTAGATATTGTCATGGATTTGGGAGTCAAGAAATCTGGACCTCATCCCTAGTTTATGTGAGGATGACTTGAAACTTGTTTTTCCAATCTGTGAAAGCGAGGATAATATTACCTGAGCTTTCCTAGGTCTAAATGGACCTTCAGGATAACAGATATGAGAAAAAGCATGAGACTAGCCAAAAAAGATAAGGACTACGTGATTTTGAAATATCTCAAAAAGCAATCTACATACTGTTACCTTTCTTAAGTGTGATAACTGTATTGTGTTATTGTTATATACACTGCCATTTTGTTTTAGGTAGGTTTCATGTTAAGCAGTATTTTGTTTTTTATCCAATCTGATAGTTCCTTTAATATAATATAAATTTATTCCATTTAGATTTATTGTAATTATTGAAACAGAGCTTATTTCTTCAACTTTATTTTGGTTTTCTGTTTTGTTTTGTAGTTTGTTTGCATCTTGTTTTTCCTATTTTCCTGCCCTCAGAGTTTTAGTAACAAAGCTTAAATTTCTGCTGATTTCAAAGCAAGAACATTCATTTCTTGTATGGGTGTATATTTTATCCTTAATTTTTAACATGTATATATACTTTAAATTTTCTAATATTGGAGGTTCTGGAGGGATAAGACAAAGGTCTTAATAGGTTTTAACTACCCACTGAATAGTCCTTCACCCCACACCATCTTGTTATTTTCATTTTATCTTTTTTTTAAAAAAAAAATACAAGTAACTTTTTAACAACATAAGGAAATTTACCAACATATTTTTATCAATTCCATTGTTTCTTTATCCCCATAACTTTCCTCAGAACTTTGATCTCCTCAGGCTAAATACATATTTTAATGAGAGTCAACAGTTAGTAAACTCTCTCGGTACTTCTTGATCTGACCCCTGCCTCCTCTCCAATCTTATTTCTCCCAAGACCCCTTGCATGCCAAGCCACCTTCACAGAACCTAAAAGCAGCACATTATCCCACGACTCTACACCTTTGCTCACATCCGGAATCCCATCTCTTCACGTCCACACAATAAATGACTTCATCTCACAAAGTTCAAATCTCTTCCAGGAAGCTTTTTCCCTAAAGCCCTCTTCTCTCTCCCAGAGAAAAATAACCACTTCCTCTTTCACATATATTTACCATTACTTACATTAATAGGAAAATCATCTCATCACACTCATTTGTTTTATACATCTATCCTCCTTCCCAACCTTTTTCTCATCATGGCACACACAAAAAACAGTATCTATACAGCCCACAGGAATATACAGACAAGACTGTTCTCACCTGGATGTGACTGGTAAGGGTCTCTGGTCAATCCAGATTCTTCCAGGCTGCCAAGGGGCCAAAAGGATTACTTTCTCAGCACAACTATACCCATTCAGGGCACACTACATGGCAAGCTCTGCGAGACCAGAGCTTACCAGTCATCTCTGTCTTCTCAGAACCCACATACACCCCAATACAATGCAGGTCTCCATTAATAATTCCTGAAAGTACTTACTGAAGAAAAGCCACTCTTCACAAGGAAAAAACAGTCATTTTAGCTTAAAAGAAATAAATCCTTCCCCTCCTCCCATGAAAAATACTTATTCACTATTAGGCAGAAGGCTAATCAGGTCACTAAAATAAAATCAAAGACAAGAATAGTCTAACTCCATTAAAAGATATATGATTTAAACCATTATTCACAAGCAGGAAATGCACAGATGGTTCCCACAGCTATGAAGCGTTTCAATAAGAACATATGTCAGTTATCACTGAAATAAACATCCACTTCTTGTTTTAAATTGGAAATAAATTTTTAGTGGCATGTAGCTTTAGACATGTGGATTACTACAGATGGAGATTCTAAGCAAGCTTATACATCACTCTGTAGACACTACACAATTTTTAGAAAAAGCTAATGGTCTTTCTTAGCAAGAAGCAACAGAAAAGCCTAAGCCAGAGAACATGCAGGATTATGAAGAGCTACAGCACCTCACACAATCATGTTTGGTATTAAATATCTCGTACTTGGGGCTGGCCTTGTGGCCGACTGGTTAACTTTGTGCACTCGGCTTCACTGGTCCTGGGTTTCTCAGTTGTGGTCCTGGGTTTGTCAGTTAGGGTCCTGTGCGCGGACCTACACACCGCTCATCAGGCCATGCTGTGGCAGCATCCCACAAAGAACTAGACTGACCTACAAGTAGGATATACAACTAGGTACTGGGGCTTTGGGGAGAAAAAAGGGCAAGACTGTCAACAGGTGTTAGCTCAGGGCCAATCTTCCTCACCAAAAAAAAAAAGAGAGAGAGAAAGCATATGTTAAATAAATAAATATCTTGTACTTTACACTATCATAAAATTCTTCTTGATTGTGTACTTTTGTAAAAGTAGTCAAAGACTTAATAGTTTTCCTTCCAAAACAAATTATGTATATAAACTGTCTGTCTCATCTTCTAATACAAATTCTGTGCATAAGATTTTAAATGATGAAACTTATAAATAGGTATTTTCCACAATACTGAGTCTCTGAGAGTTTTCAATTCAGCAACCTGTAACTCTTCACAATAGCTAGCAGTTTCCCTCCTCTTCCAACACCTTAAAGTACTTCACAGATACTTAAACAATCCTCTTCCAGCCCATGTGATGAGAGAGAAGAGGTTTCAGACAAAAGCAGGTTGAGTAACTGCACTGCAGGCCAACAAGAGATGTTCTTCCAGTAAAGGACAGAAGTAGAAGGGAATTAAGTGCAATAATACAGCCCCAGTAAACAACAGGCAAAGTTGAAAGGAAATAAGGCCTGAAGCTGACTTTAATGCACACAACTCATTCTAACAATGACAAAAAGTGAGTGTGCTTTTTTTTTTGTTAAGTAGAAAAAATAAGGTAAGATTTTTCCTCTAAGAATATATTTCCAACCTATCTAAACTTCTAAACATGTTTGAGAATGTCACAACCTAGACCATTTTATTCCCTGACAAAAGGAATGAAATCTCTTTCTACAAACTATTCAAAACAGAGAAGGTCATCTACATTGTTAGTTTATAATATTATAACCCAATACACTTAACTTCAAAATAAGTTGGTGCCTACTCAGAGGTATATACTACTAATAAACTAATGCTTCTTAGGATGAAAATGAACTAACTGCATTTCATAAAGCCAATTTCAATTCTGGCTACTAGTGTTTGTTGAGCTAACGGTAATCAGTAGTGCCAGTGAGCCCTTCCTACCACACCAAGGGGAGGAGGTCACTTGAGAAGGTAACACAGTTGTGCGTCATTTAACAACAGGGATCCGTTCTGAGAAAAGAGTCGTCAGACGGCCTCGGCGTCGTGTGAACACCACAGAGTGTGCCTACACAAACCTAGATGGCGTGGCCTACTACACACCCAGGCTACACGGTACAGCCCCTTGCTCTGAGGCTACAAACCTGCACAGCACTTTCCTGCACTGAGTACTGTAGGCAACTGTAACACAGTGCTGAGAGTTTCGGTATTTAAACATAGAAAAGGGACAGTAAAAACAAAGTATAAAAGATAAAAAACAGTACACCTGTCCAGGACATTTACCATGAATGGAGCTGCAGGACTGGAAGGCGCTCTGGTCAGTGAGCGAGTGGCGAGTGAGCATGCAGACCTACGACATCGCTGTACGCTGCTGTAGACTCTATAAACACAGTGCACTTAGGCTACGCTGAATTTATTAAAAAGTATTTTTCTTTCTTCAGTAATAAATTCATCTTAGCTTACTGTAACTCTTTTACTTTATAAACATTTTCACTTTTTTCACTTTTCGACTCTCGTAATAACAGCTTAAAACACAAACATATCGTACAGCTGTAGAAAAATTCTTTCTTGATATCCTTATTCTATAAGCTTTTTCTATTTTTAAACTTTTTTTTTTTTCAGTTTTTAAAAAACTAAAACTGAGACACAAACACACATTAGCCTAGGCCTCCACAGGGTCAGGATCATCAGTATCACTGTCTTCCCCCTCCACATCTTGTCCCACTGGAAGGTCTTCGAAGGCAGTAACATGCGTGGAGCTGTCATCTCCTGTGATAACAACGCCTCTTCTGGGACACCTCCTGAAGGACCTGCCTGAGGCTTTTCTTGAGAAGGTGTCACTCTTTTCAGAAATATGTCCATGGCGGTTTGCTTGGTTTGTTTCTTTTTCTTCATCACAGACTTGCTTGTAAGCAGATAACGCACCATGAACACCCCTCACTGTTACTGAAAACCTACAGTGTTACAATGAATACGTCACTAGGCGACAGGAACTTTCCAGCTCCATTATAATCTTATGGGACCACTGTTGTATACGCAGTCCATCACTGACCAAAATATCGGTACGTGGTGCATGACTGTAATAACTGCCAAGGCTACAGATTACAGTAGGCCACGTACCATCCTACCGCCCTACCAAACTAGGTACTATTCTATCCCCATCTACAGATAAGGAGAACGTGGCACAGAGAAGCAGTTTGTCCAAGATCATACTCACAGCTAGGGAAATAAATGCGGAATGTTAAAAAAGGTAACCAATTCAAATCTTTTTTTAATGGTATTGGCAAAGGAAAAAATGCCAAAAATTAGTAAAGAGCTATGTGGATTAGCCCATTAATGAATAAAATGGTGGTATCACTAACCTCCACTAAATGCTTTTAAAGGAAGAAAAGTATATTTACTTTGGACTGTAATTTTCCATAAATTCTGTAACATTAAAAAAACTGGGAAAGTAGGCATAACTCATATTTACCTATGTCTAATTCTATGCTCCTTATATTATCTAAAACATGATTAGAGCTTCCAAAATTATGTCATTTATAAACTCTCAACAGATCAGAGACTACTGAGTTTTAGATCTAGAAGGAAACAAACATACAAGGAATATTTATTAAAGAGTGTCTACTCCAATCCCTCTAATTTACAGATGAGAAAAATCAACTCAAAGTTTTAACAGACTTTCCCATATATACAGATCTAAATGTCAAAATCTAGACTAGAATTTCCCTTCTGTCCAACTGTTCTTTTTAACATACCACGCTGTAGGATATATAATAAAATACTGCGTTAAATTTCTGTAATTGAGCTACCGAAAGAGAAAAATCAGAACAGAAGTTGATTATTTAAATCTGAAAAATGACAGTTTCTGGAAAGGAATTAATGCTAAGTAAACAAATGCTTAAATAATCTCTCCTGAAACCATGAAAGTTTCAGAAGAGCTAGAATAAATACAATTTTAAAGGCAGGAAGGAAGGAAGAAACTTGCAAGTGACAAAATGGAGGTGGGCTCAGTCTCTGGGCAAAGCCTGGAATCAAATAAGAGACATGTTGTGATCACATCTGACTGAAACAGGCCACATGGACAGTGCGTGGTAGGTAAGTAATTAACCTACTTTGAGATCTATTATGCAAAGATTAGCCAGGGGCGGAAGGAGAAGACCAGGAGGTGTGCAAAGCCATGGGATATAAAATAAGACCAGGGTCTTCACACACACGCCACATAATTGAAGATGGTATTGAAACTACACTTTTTAAGCATATTAAACATTCCAAATCCCAGTGGTCTTACCTTTATTTGTAATAACTAGTAAGTGCCTAACATTAGAATAAACCCACTATCTCATAAAATTCCCTTTCTACTAACTATGCAACCTCATCCTCTAATAATCATTAAATAACCTGTCAACGACCTGGGAGCCTATCACTGTGCCTTACTGAGTTAACAATCTTGCCATATTATCATTTTAAAACATTAAACTCTCCATGTTTATCCTGAAGTTGTACAAATTTTAACACTAACAAGACAATAGTTCACGGCGAAAATGAAATGTAAAATTGTATCTAGGGTATAAGCTTAATTAAGTTTTTTAAAAGACAAAATATGCTCTAGGAGGTAAAATGTTATTTTCTTTTTGCTTCCTTGAGAATTTCCAAACTCTTTTCATAGACTCTTTTCTCAAATTTTCTGTGACAAGAATGTGTCATTTTTAATGACCAAAATGTATTTCAGCCAAATTCAAAAGATCAGAAGGGTTAGATAAAACTTTTGTAACACTTATTCTAAATGTTCTCTCCCCAAGCTCCTCACAGACATGCTCAAACACTCCTGCCAGTACTTAACCATTAATAGAACAGAAGACTCCTTATTTTTGATGTTTTCATCCCTTTTAAATTAACACTTACAGTAAAAACAGCAAAATTAGATAAGTAAAACAATGGCCACTCTGAATGTTCCTATCATAGAGGCACTATTTTGTTAATGAAATATTAATAAAAATTTAACATTTTACCAATAAAACAATTACATCCATCCTATTTCTTGAGAAGTATCAAGGAATTTTATTATTCAACATAATATTCTGACGGCATGAAGAGGAGACTGACGCCCCGTTCAACAAGCCTTGGGCTTCTCGGGGTTTTTCCCCTTTCCTTGCTTTCCGGAAGATCCACACACCTTACTCAGACTGACCTCACCCAGTGAGACTCAAACAAGAAGAAACAAGTAGGCAGCTTCACCTGCGACTTCTTTCAGCAAGGAGTTTAAAGTTTACCACAAGGAGGGTGCCCTGCTAGGTACAGGCTTTTTCGAAGTAAACCTGTCAGAGCCACTGAGCAGCTCACCTGTGGCCTCGGCCTCACGGACACCAGGCTCTACCGGATCCATCTCACGCCCGTGATGGGAGGTGGGCAAAGAGCCAGGCCAGTCCTTCCCCCACAACAACTTCTCCTTCATCTAATCCCCCTCCCCAACAAGCCCTTCCCAACCATGACTCCTACAACCCACACAGGAGGAGACCACAATCACCACAGTCCGAGCCCCATTTCTGGAGCCCCTTCTCTCCCTGACAGCCAGGACCCACACTATCACTGTCTCCACTGTCTAGGCCACCAAAAGCTGCTCCACAACTCCACCTCAATTTCAAAACACAGGCCCCTCCATAGGTATGTGGCCACTTTTCCCATTACTTCACAATGATTAAGTATAATATTAAATACTAGGTAGCTACTCTGTGCCAGGCCTTTTAGTGTGAAGCAAAGAGGAAAAACAAACACCATGTGACACTGAAAATGTATTATTCCACAGACAAATAACAACAGGCATTTCTAGATGAACCTTTGCAAATTTATTCATTGCAATCTAAACAATCACTTATTTGGGTCAGGCTATAATACTAAGTTCAGAACAACAAACTTTACTAATTTTCACAAGTAAGCAGAACAACAGTGATCTGGAATAAGAAATGTCTGAAGAGATTTGCATGAACAGTTACTTAACCCAAGTAAGATACTGTTGATTTGCCCAGGTACCTCACATTGAGAAATGAAAAAAACCATGTAAACTTCACTGATTTCAATTCATCACCCATGCTTTCACAGCCTGCTGACTCTCTGAGAAGCATCACTCTCTTTAGGTCCAGCCCTCTTCTCTCCTCTCCACTCCATCTCAGGCACGCTTACCCAGATTCATTTCCCCGGATATCGCGAGGGGAAACAAAAGGTTCTGGGAAACTTTTCTATTGTACGCAGTAGTTAGTGCTCCGGCAAACTGCAGAAACCAATGACAGTCCTTCCCCTTAAGACCTCACAATCCAATAAGCAGATAAGAGAAAAATGTACAAGACGGTAAGTATGATAAACGCTACTGAAATTCCAAAAAGCTGTGAAATTATAAGAGGAGATGGACAGCGGAGGATTATTCAGGTCAGTCTACCTGCTTGAGAGAGGTATGAACTGGCCAGGTATGGGGGGGGGGGGGGGGCAGCTCAAAGCCTAGCAAAACAGCACCTCTGAAGGCTTAGAGGGAAATATCTTGGCTTTTCTTGACTGTTAATTTTGTAATTCTCAGATCAGTTGCAGTTTGCTTCAGAGAATAAGACTGCAAATTACATTGAGATGTTTACCATTATTTTGGGAGCACATGAGAATTTATTCAAATATGAATAGAGACACACCCAATTTTAACATTACTTCTGGAACCATCTCATTTGGCCAGGCAGATATTTCTGTGTTTGCCAACAATGCACACACACCTCATGCAATTAAGGCACCCGAGTGGAAGCCTGAGGAAGAGCTCGGAGTCTCACACTCCGGAGATCAGAATCACACTCACTCAAGGTCTGACTTGGCAAATCTGTCTCTGCCTCATTTTCCTAATCTGATTATGGCACATATTATATTTATTAATACATTATTTGAATATTGTTTGTGTCTCTCAACTAGAATGTACACACCATGAAAACAGGGGCTGTCTTGACCACTGCAGCATCCCCAGCACACAGCACAGGCTCTAACACTTACTAGGTGTTAAACCCGACAGACTTGAGCGGATGACTGGTCAGGAAAGAATAACACATCAGCCTGAAAGCCCAGACCTCGACAGTGAACTATGACCAGACAATCTGCGTAGCTCAGCAACCTGGCAAGATTATCACTTTCAAAGACTTAATTATCACATTCCCTTTAAAATAGAATAATAATTGTCTTACCTAAAAATAATCCAAATGAACCTTGGAAATCGTTTTAATATAGTCCCTTTAATATCAATGCTTTCCTAAAATGTAAATTGTGAGTAAAAAACAAACATCCATTGGGGAAAATGGATTCTTCAATGATTCATTCTTCAATATGATTTCTTTAATACTGTAGATTTTAACCCCACCTGATTTCAGCCATTTTTTTACACCCTTCCTCTGCAAGCGGTATAGAATCTGCTTCTAAACCATCTTTCCGATCTCATTCACCACTCCTTAAAGAAAGGCATACAAAATGTATATACAGGTATATAAACGTATATAGGCATATAAAGGTATATAAGATGTACCACCCTTAAACCGAAGATTGCTTGGGGATCTCCTATATGCAATCGGGTGCGTAAAAAGGGCTAGTAAGAAATAAAAGAGAAGGGAAGATTTCAGAAGTCTTTAATAGCATAATCCCTAGGCCCACGTTGCAAAGAATAACTTTTTTCTGTGATGGCTCATAATTAGGATTCCTAGACGTAAGCTCATAAGGAGCTAACGAAACGAATTTGCCCCATCGTGTGGAAGACCGTGGTCCTTCCGGCCAAGCACAAAAACACCGAGATCGAAACGCACGCACGTTTTGCATTATTCGGAACTTTTCAATAGGCATTAGCACTTTTTTCCCCTTAAAGTCTATTTAAAAGCCCCCATAAAACACACACAATAACCCTTGCAGTCAGTCCCTGCACAGAAACACTTTAAGCCACACAGTGATGTGGCTGGTGTATTAAAGTAAACAAATGACAGGAAAGCTTAAGCTGTTTTTCAAGATTAACGTTGATTCCCAGAGACAAGACTGCCACCTGGACACTTGGTTGGAAAAGGGAGAGCTCGTCCCTCCAAGACAGAGTAGAAAATGGGAAAAATTTCAACAGCACTTACTTAAAGTTTCCACCTTCATACACACCCCCTTCCCCTGAGCGGGGGGTGGGGGACTCGGCCTCGCCAGAGGCGCGGGGACTACGTCTGCACTTGACTTCCGTCCCCTCCCGGGCAGGACTGGGACCCCGCCTCCGGCCGGCAGCCCCCCACCCGCGCCCAGAGACGCCTCCCGCCTGGCGCCCCGCCAGACGGAAATGGACAGCGCGCCGTCCGGGTCCTTCCACCTCCGACCAGAGCCAGGGCCGCGCTCCGCCCAGGGAGACGCGGGCACTCGAGGCCGGGGCACCGAAGACCCGTGCCCGCCCCCGCCACCCCCAGCACGGCCGCCCCCTGGCGAGTCCCCCTCGCGCCGCCCCGGCTCGCCAGGCGCCTTCCCCTTTCCCGGGCCGCTCATCCCCGCGCTGCCGCCGCCGCCGCCGCAGCCGTCCAACCGCCCCCGCCGGCCTCGCCGCCCCCCGCCCGGGCCCGGGCCCAGCCCCCGCGCTAGGCCCCGCGGGCGGCCCGGGGGAGGCGCGGAGACCAGGGCCGCCCGCCCGCCCGCGGGGTCCCGGCCGCCCTCCCGCTGCACCTACCATGGTACAGATGGAGGCGAATTTGGAGACTGTCATTAGGATTTCCATCCGCCCAGCGCCATCTTCCACCCAATCACAGCGGCGGCGGCGGGCGGGGGAGGAGGGGAGCCGGGCCGCCCGCTAGCACCGCAGCCCGCGGGCGGACCCCGAGCCGCCGCGGACCCACGCACCGAGCCTGCGCTGCCGCCGCTGCCGTCGTCGCCGCCGGCGCTACGGCTCTCCCCGCCCCGGGCCCCAGCCCCCGCCTGCCGGCGCCCGCCCGCCCCCGGCTCCTCCCCGGCGCAGGGCGCAGCCGCCGCCTCGGGGCCCGCGCCTGCCCGCGAAGCCGCCCGCCGCACACCCCGCCCAGCGCGCTGGGGAGCGGGCTCCGCCGAGGCCCTAATGCCCGGCCTGCCCGGCAGCGGCGCGGCCACCGGCGCGCCCCGCCCCCGGCCCCGCCCCCGGCCCTGGAGCGCGCGAGCCGGGGCGCGCCGGCACCGCCGCTCCACTCGTCCGGGGCGGGGCTCGGCGGGCTCCGCCTCCTGCCGCGGCCCTCGCGGTCCTAGAGCCGGATCTCCCGAGTCCTGGCTGCGAGAGGGGCTCCGGGGGAGGCTGCGGGCGCGGCGGGGGTGGCAGCCACCACAGAGTTCAGACCCGCAGCTCCTGCCGAAGAGGACGCTGCCGAAACGGCCAACGGAGACGACGATCTGAAAAATTCCGAGTGGGTTGGAAAGAAACCTGCTTCTGTACGGTTAAAGTAACCTGGGCCCAAGCGCTTAAAATGTAAAGTGGTTTGTTTCTTTTCACATACATTGGGTGAATCATCTGGGTCAAAACTCCATAGCTTAGCAAAAAACAAATTAATTAACTAAAAATGAAAGAGACAAGAAACCATGTATGCTTAGCTCTTTGACTTAAGAAGAAAGGTAAGTAATGGAGCAGGAGGGCGAAGCTGCCTTCCCGCCTGCCTGTTGGCCATAAATTTAGAAAATGTTTATAAATATAGTATCTAAGTATATTTGTTTGTAAAGTTGAGTTGCAAAATAGGGAAGATTTCCACCCAGCAGTGATGATGATGTTAGCAGAGATGAGAAGTCTCGCAAGTGAGAAAAATGTCCTGTAAGAAAGACTTAAGCAGTGTTAGCTAGTGAGACAGTTCCTCCTTTCTACTTTTATAAATTCATCATTGCACCCTGTTCTTCGAGTCAGCAGCGCAGCATTATTTCTTCCTGTTTGAGAAAGTAGTTATAGTTAGTAGAATAATTTATTATATTAGAGAGCTTGTGGTATTTCTCAATTGGTGAACTGCAGTGATGGGGTGCTTTTTGGGGTTCCCCCATTTCAGTGGGGCTGAGGGCCTGAATTCAGACAAAAGCTCCAAGATCAGATATGCCTTACCTCATGGATTCAGAGCATTCAAAAAACAAAACACAGCATTCAATCAAAATTTAAGGGAAAAATAGATTTCTGGTACATGAATACTGTTTCCATAGTGATTTCCATTATAAGCTTGCTTGGTGAAAAAAGTTGCAAACAGAATATAGCCAAATCCCATAGCAACAGTCCTGGTTCTCCAGGCACCTGCCTCCGTAGAGGCCGGGGCCTCCCTCTTTGCCCTGATACCCAAGCCAGTGACTAGGACCCTGCTTTTCACCACCACACATTCAGGTGTGTGGAGTTCTTGCCTCTCTGTTTCCCTCCCTAGACTTAGCAGTATCACCCACCTGGCTTCTTTCTTGCTGCGTTCCATCCTGCTTAGATCTCCAGGGCCTGCCTGGGCCCCATACTGGTGTCACCACAGCCCTGGACCCTGTCTGTCTCGCCTATTTAGATAAATGTCTGGTGTCATCCTGTCTTCCCCACCTGCTTCTGTTCCAGCAAACAGGTCTGATGTGCCAGAATTTGAGCCCTGCCTCTGTCTATGCTGCCCACCAACATGCCTCCTTGTCCATGAATCCTAAAAAGTCATAGTAACTGAGGCCACTAGCTAGCGTTACAAATTAGTTTATATAAGAACAAGTCCTATTTAAAATGGATTTCTAATAGAATCATCTGGAATTGTGTATAGTTGGTGTTATAGCTGTCTATTTGCAGGTGGTATCATAGATCCTAATTGCAGAACCTCAGAATGCCTCGTCTCCCCAGCCTAAGGTTGACTGGAGAGGCGCAAGCATAAAGAGAGATTCCTCTGTGTGCTAGGCACTGTACTGGGGAGTTTACCATATGTAACGCAGTTGACGATAAGATTTGGCTGAAATACCACATTTTGCATCCAGAGCCTAGAAGAGGTCATCTGGGCTTAGAACACAGTTTTTACCTGCAACTGTATCCATTTTAGAAAGAACTTCCTTGTGCCTAGGGAAAGATGGGTTTGTGTACAACTGACTTCTTTGGGCCTTCCTGAGTGGGTAAGCTACAAAATAAACCCAGAAAACTTCATGGACTGAGCAAGTAAACAAACGAGGGCCAAGCTTAATCCATTCAGTCAGCCTAATGCTTTAAAATTTGCTTCGTTTGAATACTTTTACACAATCCTGTACTGTCCAGTTCCTCGCAAGCCACTTCATATTTTCTGTTACTCATCCTGTCTGCAGTTAACCACAGGTCACTTCATATATTTCTGCCACCTCCCTTCTCCCTGAAGGCATTTGGGTTTGCACCAGCTAACATAAATGAGTGAAATGTTGCCTGTGATTGGGAGGCAGGGTGTGGAGGAAGTGTGGGGAAGGGGTAAAGACTGGGTGTAAGACATCCAGACAAGTAGTGCTTATTGAGGACATGTCTGTGCACCAAGTATTTTATGAAGTACTCATAACAGCCCAGGGACGTAGTTCCCCGTTTTCTAGATGAGGAAACTTACCCAAGGTTGCACAGTTAGCAAGCAGTGGAACCAGGATTTGAACCAGGCTCCAGAGGCCACACTCGCATCCACTCTGCTATACCAGCTCATGTATAGCAGTACGTCGTTTTGATTTAGTGGGATGAGGTTGAGAGGCTCTCACTCCTTTGGGACCCACATGCAGGTTTTAGCTACAAAATATACGCGAATAACTATTTCTTTGTCTCATTTTCCTCGTCTGGAAGATAAGGGTAATGATTATGCCTACCTCAGAGGGGTGTGACAAGGATAAAACATGGAGGCATGTTTAGAACAGCGCCTGCACTCCGCACGAACTGGAGAGCTCTGAATGGCCATTCAAAATCAACAGTTTAAAAGTCAGGGTGGGCAAATACAGCCCTCAGGCTGCCAGTTTACTCCCTCGGATTTAGTGAGCCTCTGCTGTATGCCAGGTACCTAATTAGTACTTCAGATGCATTCTCTAATGGAACCTTCCAATGCCCTTGGAGCTCCATCATTCGTGCCCATTTTACCTCTTTCACTGTGACACTGCTCATCTTGTGCAGAGCCAGGGTCCAAACCAGATGCTCCGACTCTAAAACTCGTGATCTCTCCCCAACTCTCCCCTGCCCTTTGACAGTTGAATGGATCAGCCTTCTTGGTGGCTTTAATTAACATCATCCAGCTGTCCAGAGGTAAATGTCAATCAAAACAGTGATGTTCTTCTGTTGGTTTGAATCAACAGATAAGTGACTGACTTCCAGTTCAGAGGAGTAAAATCGAGTCTTCTGCACCATGGATGTATGACAGATTTGCTGGGCAGGATGGCATATAGCTAATATATCTAAAATTTTGTCAGTATTTAAATCTAGGTTTAAAAGAAGAGGACCAACGGCGTAGCCATGTTATACTCTATTTCAAACTGAAATATGAGTTCATTCATTAAAACAAATATCTGTTGATCATCTCCTGATGAATAAGAGAAATCTTTGCCCTCAGGAAGCACACAGTCCATTGGGGTAGACAGATGATTTTTTTGGAAAATGAGCTGAGGAAATGAAGAACCAAGTGCTGTCAGCTCCAAGTGGGGTGGGACTAGCTCTGGCTGCAGGAGGAGCAAGCCGAGGGCAGCTTCACCATCTGGAAGAATAGGATGAACCGGGGTAGGGGGAGGGCAGTGGTCTCCCAGGCAGAGGGAACGTCATGCACAGACCCTGAAGGAGCCTGGAATGTGTGTCAGGCTGCAGCACGGGTATGTTGCAGGGAGTTTGTGGAGAAGAGTGTGGAATGTCAAGGGGACAGTCCGACCCACAGTCACACCAGAAAGGTTATGGTCTCTGGGATCTCTCCTGTCATATCCATCAATAATAAATGGTAGTATCAGCCTACCTTGAAACCTGTTCCTTGTTCTTCATAATATCAGTTTGGATTCCCAGTCGTGCAATTTGTTGAGACTAAACTTGGCAGAGAATTTCAAGGAGACATCAAACCAACAGGTCTATAACTGGGGAGAAAACCTTGACTTCTGGTGAGTGCAGAAGTAAGCCAGAATATTTTGTGTGCTTAGCTCTTCATTTAGCAAGGTCTGACTAGAAGAGACTACACAGCTGCTGGGGAGGGTGTTGCAATCATTCTTCTGTTTAGAACTAGTTCAGAAGTTGCTGAGCTTAACTTCGGAAGGGGCTACCTTTTGAGGTCCTTGCATTAGCCACCCCTTCTGTGAAAAGAAGAGAACAGAGCGAGAGCGTGGACAACCTTGGATACAAACATGATCCATTCCGGTCATGCAATTATTCAGCAATGTATATCTGAATTGCATTTTTTTAGTCCGTACGTATCTGTTGAGTACCTCCAACTTGTGAAGGCTTCTGGTAGACACCTAAGGAACAGGAGTCATGCCTTCAAAAAGTTTGCCATCCAGTTGAGAACGAAGACATAAATAAACCACCTCAAGTTAGGTTAAGTGCCAATTATGTGATTTATGGTATTACAGGGGTTTGGAGAAGAAAGAGATTGTCTCTTCTTTAGGTCATCAAAAAATGCTGCTGCATCCTGGAGAGTCAGGTCGTTTGATCTAAAGGGAAGTTAGAAAATCTCAAAGAGTAACAATTAAATCTTTTAAGTAATCATTAAAGAAAAATTTGTTCATATTTAAATTGAGGATAACGATATTACCTGCCTCCTGCAGTTATTTTGAGGATTTGATTAGCTCATACTTGTAAAGTACTTAAAGCAGCACCTGGCACCTAAGGAGCAGATACAGCTGTTGTCCTCCTTCTCCTCCTCCTTCCAGTCTTTCCAGCTTCGTCTCATCCTCCTCCCCCTTCACTCACTGTTCCTGTCACACTTGCCTCCATTTTGTTCCTCAAACACCAGCAAGCTCCATGCCGGCCACCTCTGAGCGTTTGCACTAGCCATTCCGTCTCCCTGGAGCTCTCTCCGTCCTTCGGGTGGTGTGTGTCATCTCGTTAAGGAGACCTGCCCTGCCGTGGACCCCTCCTCCCAGGGCACCATGTCTGTCTGTTGAGCTCTATCCCCAGTGCTGGAAAGGGATAATAAGTGCTCAGCAAGTACTCGTTACGGAATGAACTGACTGATAAGCACCTGCACTCTAAGGATGTCCAACTCCAGAGCAAATAAAAGTAATTCAGGAACACAGAGGGGTTTTATCCTAACTAATCAACACCATAAATTTGAAGTCTCCCGAAGCACGGACAGATACTCTGCTCTTCTGATTCTCTTCAGGTTGGACTTTCCCGTTTTCACCTCAGCGTTTGCTGAGCTCTAGTGAGAAACTTCACCAGAAAAATTAAAAAATAAGAAATCGTAACATCCTCTAGACTCCAAAACATCTCGAACACCTATGTCTGACTTCCCCAATCGTAACTGCCTTTCTTTGTGGTGCCTTTAGGTTTTTTCCTGTGGAGACAGCTTCTTCCTTCATCCTGCCCTCTCCCCACCACCTACTTCTCAAATATTCCGGGATGGTTTTTCAACACACTTTCCCAGAGTTTGCCCAGGTGCTTGGAGTTTATACTGTAAAAGTTTGGACTAACTTGTGGTTTTACTATCAGATTCGCATCTTAGCACCCACAGGGCGTCTTTGCTCCTTGACCTTAATTAGCCTACCCAGGGCACTTAGCGAGGGTAGTGTACCACTCGGGGGTTTCCTCAAACGTTCAAGCTCGGTCATCAGTTCAGAGAAACAGGCATGGCTTCCACTTCTTCTTTTTAAAAAAGACTCTATTAAACTAGCCAAGCATAGCAATGTTAAACAAAAGTAAAAATTCCAAAATATATTTAGCATAAAGAAACTCCTGTTAGATACACAAGAAACTGTTGATGGTGATTTCCTGAGACTGAGGAAGCGGGAGTGGGTGAATTGGGGGGCGACATGGAAGAGACCATTTTTATTGTATACTTTTTTACACTTTTTGCGTTTTGAACCATGCAAATGTATAACTCTTTCAAAAATTAAAGAGACTGAATATTTTTAAAACTTAAAAGACGTATTTATGTGACAATGTTTTTGAATTACTAGGCACAATCTAAATTCGTTTCTTTGTAAAAGTAACTTAGTGTGAGCCTGGTTTGATTCCAGTGCTGCTCTGCCTGATTAGAACATGCACTTGAACTCTGACACTTCCTTTGGACTCTCCGATAGCTCTTATCTTCTGCCTTCATTGGCTCAGACTCTCCTAGTAAAGAGAGACAACATGAATTAAAGGGCAAGCTTTTTTTCCGCCTGCTTGAAGAGGGCTATCCACGGGTTATTTTTCCTGCTCTATCAAAAGGAAGAAGTGGTGGGGAAATGAGAGATGAGAAGGAAAGTGAACCCAGACACTCCTCTCTGCTCTCACATGCCTGGCTCTCCATCCTCAAGGCCCAAACAGAAAAGAGATACAGTGATCACAGTCCCTCGTGTGGTCCCAGCCCAGCACCTCTAAGAGTCCTGTCCACAGAGCTGCCCTGTAGCTGGCTTTTCCCCAGCAGAGGAGGAGCGCTTGTCCTCTCAGGCACTTCTGCATCTTAACCTTTTCTGGGGTTTTTTCGTAGGATTTTTTTTTGCTTTAGCCTTTCCCAGTTCCCTCTTGTCAATTCTACCAGGCACAGTATGCACCGAAATGTAGTTGTTTTTTTTTTTTTTTAACAACAATGACACACAGGAGCAGATACATCTGCTTTCTGATGCAAACCTTGAGGTTATACAAATGACAGGTTATACGAGAATTTCTTTGAATAGGTCTTGCAGGTAACAGGGGAATGCACGTCTGTCTCTCCCTGGCTCAAGCCCGGGGCTGCTTTTCCTGACAACCTGGGCACACAGTGTCCCCAGAGCCACCTCTTCCTCCCCTTTGCTGCCTGTAAGCAGCAAGGAGTTTTTTTATTTTAAGGATTCTGTTATTCATCGTTACTGGGAAATAGGAAATAGACAACAAAAATAATGAATTAAGGAAAGACAAATTTTATAAAGCTCTATAGGCCTGAAATACTAAAGGGCTTCAAGTTAAGACTTAGGGCATCAGAAGGTTTAGCTGAATCTTGGTGATCCTGAACAAGCTCTTAACCTCTAAGCTCCAGTTTCCTCATTATCCAAGGGGGAAGACCCCAAATCCGTCGGGCAGCTAAGAGCATTAAATGAGATACTGCACATAAGTAGCCAGAACCTCAGCGGGCCCACAGGACGAAAGAGATCAAAGGAATGCATGGTGGTTCGCCTGGAATCTTTTCTCCTCTCCCCAGCAAGATAATTCATTCAGAATAGTGCATGATGGCTTGATTCAAAAACAATGAATTCTCGATAGCCAAATGTGGACATAACCCAAGTGTCCATCCACAGAAGAATGGATAAACAAAATGTGGTAAATATCTGCTATGGAATATTCAGCCTGAAAAAGAAACAAAGTACTGACACATGCCACAGCATGGATGAAGTTGGAAGACAATATGCTAAGTGAAATAAGTCAGTCACAGAACGACAATACTGTATGATGCCCCTCATCTGAGGTTCCTAGAGCAGTCGAATTCATAGAGACAGAAGATAGAAAGGTGGTTGCCAGGGGCTGGGGGAGGGGGAGTCAAGAGTTAGTGTTTTAACGGATAGTTTCTGTTGAGGATGATGAAAAAGTTTGGGGTATAGATAGTGATAATGGTTGTACAATAATGCGAATGTTCTTAACACCATTGAACTGGACACTTAAAAATGGTTAAAATGGTAAATTTAATGTTGTGTATATTTTACCGCAATAAAAAATAACAATTGAAAAAAAAACTCATCAAGGACTTGTAGACAAAACAGAAAGCAGCTTTGTTAATTTAGGCTGAGTTGCTTCCTCCTCTGGGCACCCAGAGCGCTGGTCGCTTCCATTACGTTGACTGGCTCCTGATGCCTCTCCTCTGCCCTGCAGTCCACCTCTCCACCCTTAGGGGGCGCGTCTCAGTAGTTCTTCCACGGACCTACTGGGGATCCCTTGCTGTGTTCTGAATCCTGACCAGGAGGTGCAGAGGGGAGAGATGCACGAGGCATGCCTGTGGCTCAGCCAGGTCTCTGGTACCTACTTCCCCGCCCATCTGCTTCAGTACTTCTCCGTCACCGGCTCCCTGCTTCCCGCAAGGCACCTTGACTCCTTTTCTGTCTGCACTGACCCCTGTGGATTTAGTGACTCAGCTCTTGGACTGGCCCTTGGCTCAGCACTTGGCCCTGCAAGATTCAGCTTCCTGCATCTGCTCCCTGTCAACTCTCGGAGTCTGCCAAGCAGCTGAGGTCATCCTACGCTTGTCACCACCCTATGGAAAAGGAGAGCAGAAGCCACGAGTCACCCAGGCTGGGAAGGTTACGTGATCCATTTCTTGTTTCCCTCACCTCCTGCCCCTCCATGCAGCCCAGTCAATTCCACCTCAGGAATACCTGGTGTATGTACTTCCTTCTGAACCCGCGCTCTCCCATGCTGCTTGAGATCAGGGGCCCGTCATGCCCTGGTGAGCCACGGCAGCAGCCTCATGTCTGGTCTCTGTCCTCTAGTCTGTGCCCCTCCAGTCCTTTCTCTACATGCTTGCCAGAGCTATTGTCCCCAGATGCAAATCTGGTCCCAGTTCTCTCCTGCTCCACAGGCCCCCAATGCTGGAGGGCCAAGTTGAAGTTCTCTGCTTGCCAGAATAATTCCCTCACACTTCGACCCCCACCCCCTACTCCAGCCCCAGCCCCTCCTCCAGCAGTGCCACCCTCCCTACTCCAACACACCGAAGTTCGCTGCCTTCACCCATTTGTTCCTTCTGTGGCACAGTCTGAGTGACTGTATGGCCTGGTTTGCCCAGAACAGTCTCTGTTTACACCCGTTCAGTGTAATTATTAATAGCCTCTCTTTCACTCTCCAAAGTGTCCTGGTTTGGGCAAGAAGTTATGTGGTCAGACTACATTTGCCCTCATTCTTCACCTGGTGAATCTCTGCTCCTCTTCCACAATCTGCTTGATGTCAGAAGCGCTGGGGAGCCTTGCCTAAGACCTGCAGGAGAAATCGGTAGCTCCTTCAGGACTCCCTCGGCCTTCTGTGTATAACTTCATGACAGTGTTTACCATGGTGTAGTGTCAGGGATTGTGTACATGTTTGTCTTCCCTACCAGGCTTCCTGAGTCTTACATATCTGTTCATCCCCAGCACTCAGAAGAGTCCCTGACATATAGGAGGTGTACAACTAAAATCTGCTGAAGAGGAATGAAAAAATGAATTCATTTATTACGTGAGGACTATGTGCTGGGCACTGTTCTAGGTTCTTGACAAAACAGATGAGCATCCACATTCTCCCAGAGTTTACGTTTAAGTGGGGGGAACAGACGTAAGTTAATTTCCGAACAAGTCGTAGGTAAGGGTCTAGGTCTGGGATTTCCTTTGGCTAAGCAGGCTCATTCCTAGGGCTGGGGCTGGGGGGCAGCTCCCTGTGAGGCATGAGGCTGTCCGAGGGATGAGGGCCACCGGGCCAAAACAAGCATTCTGGCAGAAGGAAGAAGCAAAACGTGATGATGAAAGCAGGGGCAGAGAGATGCTACGATGCTCGTTCTGAAGATGGAGAAAGGGGGCCACAACCCAAGGAATGCAGGTGGTCTCCCAAAGCTGGAAAAGGCAAGGAAACACATCCCTTTCTAGAGTCTGCAGAAAGGAACACAGCCCTGGGGATACTTTGACTTTAGTCCAGCATCATACTTCTGACCTCCAGAACTATAACATAATAAATTTGTACTGTTCTTTAAAAAAAAAAAAAGAAGAAGAAGGAAAGAAGCAAGGATCAGATGCTGGGTAGACTGTGTCCATTTGGGGAAGGATTTCAGAATGATTTACTTCCAGGTCAGACTTCTGTCAGTCCTCTCCGTGTACTTCCGGGACAGTCTGTTTGACCTCATTGAAGATAATTCGGAGTGTTATTGTAAAGCCTTGGATGAACGGCTCCCTTGGCACATCCTGCGATAGAGGCTGTCGTTCAGATTCGTACGTGGTCAAGATGAGTCAACCTTGTCGTGAAAACTGTCCTGAGTATTGCAGCTACCTAACTTTCGCATCAAGTACCACCAATGATGACTTTTAATCATCAAACTATCAAATCTGTAGAAAAATATACCCACAGAGATTGCTACCATTCCAATGTTAAAATAAAAACACATCTACGGACATAATAATGGCAATACGATCTGTTCTGTGGACATAGTTCCAACCAAAGCAAGGCCCTCCCCCTCCCCCGGAGTAGCTAATCTCCATGCAAGGTCTCTGTGGGATGAGGCCCCACCCTGGAAAGCCCTCGATACCTTTCCTCCTGGGTCTGTTAGGAAATGCTCTGACAAAGTCTCAATCCTCTAACCAAAAGCGTATCAAAGAACATTTTTCTCACTGTTTTTTTCCTTAGGAGATGACAGAGTAGCAAGTGTATGGATGAGAATACCAAGTAGGCATTTTGATGATGCTAATCATGAAGTTGGCTGGAGAAAATGGGAACTGGATCAGAAAATACTGAATAAATCCTTTTGTGCTCTCTCCTTTTAACACCTGAGTCAAAGCAACCCCTCCCGTTTTCTGCGATCCTGCGTTAGTGTTCCAGCAAGCCAGGCCCCTGCCCAAGCCAGTGAGCCATTATCTGTTTTAACTGAAAGGCGCCACTCTTAATCTGCCCCTTTTATTCCATGCCATCACTCTGATTTAAATAATTTTCTTGCTTCCAATACTGCAGTAGATTTCTTCTTTCTTCTCTTTCTTTTTTCTTTTTAATTTTTATTATAGAAATTTTCAAACGTATAAAAAAAGTAGAGAGAATAGTAACATGAACGCAATTTACCCATCACCTAGTTTTTCTACAAAAAATTTACATATAGTAAAAAGCACAGATTTTAAGTGTACAATTGTTTTGATAAACGTATACACCTGTTTAATTGCCACCCCCAATCAATATATAGAGCATTCCCGTCACCCCAGAAAGTTCCTTTGCCCTCCCCCAGTCTTAGCAGTTACCACTACATGCCATGTTTGTTTCATCTATACCCCCACCCCAAAACCTCAGGATGATTTTGAAGCAAATCCAGACATCATATTATTTTATCTGTAAATACTTCCTTATGTTTCTCTAAAAGATAAAAAATATTGTCACACCTAAATGAACAATGATTTCTTAACATTATTAAATATCCACTCTGTGTCTACATTTCCCCAATTCTCTTTTAATAGATTTGTAATTGGTTTCTTCGCCTTTGATATATCCCATTGACTTTGAAAACCACTCCAGATTAACATTTTCAATCCACCATCGTGATTATGTACTAACTGAGTACTCCTTAGTCTAGTAGAACCTGGACTCAATGTATAACTTTCCAGTTTAAATTTCCAGTATTCCTCTGCAGGCAGCTTACTCTTCAGCAAAAGTAAACTAGCTTTCATATGAATAAACCTTGTTTCCCTGCCTCTGAGAATTTGATTGAGTCTCTTGCCTCCGCCAGGGATGGGTTAGTGGCTAGGGAATCGGTAGTAAACAAGACAAACATAGCTCCTGCCCTCGGGTGATTGTGGCCTCCTCTCCTCTCTACCTGTTGGAACCCCATTTACTTTAAGGTCAAGTCCAAACGTCATCTCTGTGAAGTCTGCCCTGATCTCCTCAGGCAGAAATATTCTCCTGCTCCCCTAAAGCTCCTGCGCTGCTGCATTTGCACTGCTCCTACAGTACGTCCCACACAAGGAATTTGAACATAAGACAGGTAGAGAGAATTACTTCATCTTTGTAATACCTTCAACATCTAATGGGAACACAGCGAATGAAGGAATGAAGGAATGAATACTACGCTAAGAGGAGTTATCAAAAAAAAAAAAAATCACCCACCAACTGCCAAACCTGAGCCAACTGTTTAAGAAAACATATGTTTGAGACATCCTTGACCTGGTATAGATGATTGCAATGCTTTGAGGGCATCTGGGAGAAAAAGCCCGTTTATGAAACATTGGGAATTAGCCCGGAGATTAAGAGCATATGCCTTGAGGTCTTCCATCTTTCACTTATCTTATTCCTTTCTAGTCTGTTTCTGAACTTGGGACACAGAACTAAAAAGCTGATTTTCTTCAGCCAGAAATCCTTAAATTAGTTCTCTGTCATGACAAAAATTTGAAAACATAAAAAGGCATAAAGAAGAAAATTAGAATCACCCATAACCCACCAGTCAGACGAAAATCACTGTAAACATTTTGGTCTATTTGCTTTCAGTCTTTTTTTTCTGCGAATAGGAAAAGGGTCTGTTCTGCAGCGCTGGGTTTCACACTGGCGCTGAGGGTGGGTGGACTTACACAAGGAGAACATTTTGTTTTCCATGTTAAAGTCGTATGGCCGTCATCTCCTCTCCATTCTGCCTTTCCTCACTGATTGATGGATCTCTCTTTTTTTTCCACACATTTTGTTCTGGCTCTTCCCCCACTGAACCCAGAGTTCTGGTCTTGTGACCCTAATTTGAGTCTTCACGCCATTCTCTGCTCCCAACATCATGTCCCTAATCGGAATATCAGAGCCCTGTCATTTCAAATCTGTTCACCTCACCTCCTGGGCTCTGAAGCCAAGCTCCTGGACCACATCTGATCTCTGACCTTTATCGTACTTTTTTTTTTCCACTTACGAGCATTTTCCCATGGCATGAAAAAGCCTTTGTAAATTGAAACTGAATGGCTGCATATTATTGTCTTTTATGTTTGACCATAATTATCTTAATCATTCTCTTAATATTGACCTTATGTTAGTTTCAATTTGTCACTGTTATGAATAACATTTTGATGAATATCTTTGTAAATAAATCTTTAACCATGTATCAGATTACTTTCTTAAGTCAGCTACATAGAAATAAACTAATTGACATAAAATATGGCATAAAAAACATTTGATACATATTGTTAATGTGATTTCTAGAGAGAACGTGCAAACACACTCCCACTGCCAAGTATAGTGTGTCTGTCTTGTTGCATTGTGGCATTATTGTTAGAAGAGAACTTAGGAATAGAAAGGAGTTTTCTCAATGTAATCAAGAGCATCTCTGAAAAATGTAAACTAGCATCATACTTAATGGTGATAGACCGAATGCTTTCCCCCTAAGATCAGGAACAAAGCAAGGATGTCCATTCCCACCAGTTCTATTCAACGGTGTATTCTTTTTAAATATTTGCTAATATGGGATATTAAAAATCATTGTGCATCAATTTGTGTATCTTTGTTTTATTTTCTTACCTTTATTAGCAATTTGTATTTCTTCTTTTGTGTATTATGTATCTTGTAGTCTTTGCCCATGCCTCTGTTGGAGTTCTAAGGCTTTTTATTTCTGTGAGCTCTGTATATTTCTGTCTTAATTATTTATTTCTACAAATTTGTAGTTTGCTTTTTCATTTTTGAATCCCATATTTTTGCCATAGAGAAGTTTATTTTATTTTTTGTGAACAAAACTATTGAGTCTGTCTCTTTTTAAATTGCTTTTGTGCTCAACTCTTTCCTCTTATAGCACTCCATGGTTCTACAGAAACAATACTGCTTCTATATTCAAGGACTGGTTGAGCAGTTCATCACCCCATTATTTTGATAACCAATTTTCAGATGAGCAGTAGTTCTTACAGCCTGCAACTGGTGTTATTTGTGTCATTATAGTCCATCAACAGGAAAAAAAATGGCCCAGAGAATCTAATTTGCAATATTGGCTCAAAGTTATAATGTGTAGAATTTATACTCAGTTTTGAGTCATGTTTTCATCTACAAAATTTAATTAAAGGATGGTGAGGCTGATATTCAAGAATCACATAGGAGCATAAAAATTTATAACAGAATCTCACAGAGAAGGATAGCTTAATTTGGACTGGAAGATTATCTTACTAATTGTTCAAAATGGAAATGGACAAGCATTTTCTCCTGTTCAAGAGTAGCTAAAGAGTAAGGAGAACAGGGTTGGCCTGGTGGCGCAGTGGTTAAGTGTGCACATTCCACTGCGGCGGCCCAGGATCGCCCGCCCGGATCCCGGGTGCAGACATGGCACCACTTGTCAAGCCATGCTGTGGTAGGCAACCCACATAGAAAGTAGAGGAAGATGGGCACAGATGTTAGCTTAGGGCTAGTCTTCCTCAAAAAAAAAAAAAATACTAAGGAGAACAAATAAGAACAATTATTTTCATGTGCTATCAATCAATAGAGTTATATTGAGTATTGAATTTTCCAGAAGTTGTTAGTCTAAAAGGGGTTGATTTTTTTTAATGTTAGTCTTTTAGGTTATAAAATTGACACTAAAGAATCTTCTATTTGACTTTATTTGTAGCTTAATTCATGTATACTATCTCTGGGTTAACAGCTGATAAATTATTGTATTTTTATTATACCTCATATTCTTTGGTCTCATAAAGAGTTTGGATATGAGACTGTAAGAAGAGATGTACCTCAGAGTAACTACTTTCCAGAGTTAGTACAAGCATGTGATGAGTAAGATTTTTATGGTACCAAAATTCTCAACGTAAAACAAAGGGAAAGTCCAGATGAAGCAATTTAAGATAATAATTTACACAAAAGTACAAAAAAGAGCCCTGGACTTCAACAAGAATTCATGTATCAATCCCAATTTCAAAATACGTGAAAGAACATTGCACTGAACAGCACCACTGAAGGGAGCTCTGAGCGTGTGGAGGCCGCAGCACAATTTGAGTCCCCGCCGGCTCATTCTGCTTCCCGCACGCCCAGTTCAGCCCAGCCTTTCTTGAATTTGCTCTCTGCACCAGCATAGGACCTGCAAAGAGCAGGGACTCAATAAATGAGTTGTTATGAACACCTTTTTGGCAAGTCCTTGGGGAATAGAATCAGCATTCAAGAGTACCAAGAGGTGGGCTGTGGGGCCAGGCTGTCCTGATGCAAATCCTACATCTGCTATTTACCCACTGGGTGACCTTGAACATGTGTACTTAACCTCTGAGTGTCAGTTTACTCTCATTTAAGATGAAAATAATGATAGCATCATAGGTTTGTGTCAAGATTAAATGAGACAAGGCATAAAAAATACCTAGTATATAGTAAGCATTTGGTACATTTGAGCTATTTATACACAGAGGAAAGAAAAGCACAACCACCTGAATATTTCCTATCTATATCATCCTATGCAAGTAAATGATATATATGTGAGCAAAAGACATATAAAGGCACTCTAAGAGCCATTGATTCAGTTAGGGTTCGGGTTAGCTGCATGAAATAAATAAATACCCCCTGCCCCCATACACGCAAACCAGCCATTTAGAAAAATCGAAATTAATTTCCCTCACACATAAAATAAGCCAGAAGGTAGGCAGCCCAGGGCTGCTCTAATGGATATATAATTATCTGGCTCCAGGCTCCATTCTTCGTGCTGCTCCTCCCTCCATAGTGAGCTGCCTCAGGGTCCTGGAAGGTTGCTTCACCCCCACTATCTGATCTCCTTTTCTGGGCAGTGGGAAGGAGAAAGCGGGGGAAAATGGGCCTGCCTTTACCCTTTAAAAATATTTGTCAGTGGTTACATCCAACACTTTCATTAACATTCCATTGGCCAGAACTTGATCCGAGTCCCATTGAGCTACAAGGAAAGCTGGGAAATAGCCTTTATTCTGAGCAGTCCTGTGCCCAGCTAATAATTAGAGGTTCTGGTACAACAAAGAATATTAGGGAGGAAAATAGCATTTCTTGCCACAGCCCAGTGGATAACAAACTGGCTCTGAGAGAGAAACATAATATATTCCAGAGAAACGAGGGCAACCCCAAGATTTATGTATTTGCTTATTTATCTGTTAGGGGGCAATTGTCACTGGTTTATTCTGTTGTGTTTGTGCTTCATTCCTCAGAGTCATAACAAAGATTATGTGCTTGGCCCTCCTAGAAATGCTTACCAGAGTGTCCTTCCCGTTCTGACCTCCAGGCCTTCGAGGCGAGGGAAAGCTCTTGGGGAGGATTTCAAAGAAAAACCACCAGATGACTAACAGCTTGAAACAGTAAGACCTCACACGGACCTTTAAGGGATGGGCGTGAGTCAGCCAGGGAAAGGAACGGCTAGAGGGTGACTAAATAATGGTGTCCTCCTACGTGAAGGACTCTGACACAGAGGAGAAGCAGAGGGAGGAGGAGGAGGAGGGTCAGGAGGATGGCCAGCTCTTCATCTCCACTAAGGACTGAAGAGAAGAGAAAAGGGAACAGAAGCGACTGCGGGTGGCATACAAGGAGAAATGTGCTGCCAGGGATGGCTGTTAAAACACTGCGCATGCAGATTATACACTGACGTCTCTGACCACTGAGATGTTTGACACACTCCTCCTGAGCGCAGGGGTCGGGGGTTGGAGGGGCGGGGCACAAGCAGCCGGTGGGTGAATGTCTTGAACATTAACAGTTTCCTTTCCCATGTCTCAGTTTCGCTCATGGAATAACTATGTTTTGGAGCTTAGAAAAAGGGTACAATGTTGATTTGAAAGATAAATTCTGGTTTTGCATGTATATAAAAAAATAATAACTACACGGTATCAGTATATTGTAAAATAGAGGAATGAATTTTCTATGTTTTAAGACACCTTTTTTTAAATTATAAAAGTAAGACAATAGCTTTCTGGTCAAGATGGTACAGTAGGATGCAAAAGATCCCCTGCAAACAGTAAGCGATGCCGAACAAAACATACAAAGAGAAACACAAAAAGATATAGCCTGGCTCAGAAAGGAGATGATTACTTATGGGGCCCAGAAACAGAAGACAAACAGTAAAGAGCCGAGGGAGGCGGAAACTGGGACCTGCGGCTGAGGGTCTCAAAACAGGCGGTGGGAGCTGAGAATCTGGCCCCTCTAAGATGCTCCACCTGAGACTGAAGACCAAAGCCACACTCACTGCGAAGCCAGAGGCCGGGTGTAAGATCTCCTTCCTCCTCTTTTCCCCTTCCCTTCTCCAAATCCCACTCCCCAGGGATAACTGCTTTTCCTGTTGAGCTCTCCTGATGGCCACTCGGCAGATAAGGACATTACAGCATGTACGGGTCTTTTTCCCTCTCCTGCCCTTTCTCTACTTTTGTTCAGGTCTGCCGTTGTTCTCACATTTCATTCTGATCCGTAACCATAATTAAGTCTTTTGTGCTTTGTATATAGGTCCATTGCAAAAACAAGTAATGTGGCTGAACCCCCAGTGAAGGAAATGTATCCTATCTCATGAAACCTGTGCCGTGAGTAAATAGGCTGTTTTTCTAAACTCTGTGTATAGCTCGGAATCATGTCATGTTTCACTTAGCTTCTCATTTAGATCATGATTTTCTTTTACAGCATTTGTTTTCCCTAAAGTTTCTAATTTCCTCTCCTGTGTGTGTGTGTGTATTTATATGTAATTATTGAAATGCCTTCACTTTCTCATCCAGTACTTCCAAGTTCTTAAATATGCGTTATATGTAATGACACCTTTTTTCTCCTTAAAGATATTCTTCTTGGAGCCCTTTCACTTCCTGTTTCAATTTGAGCTGACAGCTGTCCAGGCCTGTTACACAAGTGACCCCCTGCGGTTTCTCTTCGATGATTTCCTGGGCTAGTTTCCTTGGTTTTTGGATTCAGTCTGCCTCTTTCTTGTATTTCTTCTCAGTTCGAGAGGAGTACATCCTCAGTTTTTACAGAAAGGGTGTTTGTAGAGAGAAACTTTGTGAGTGCTTAACATTTTGACTTTGTCCTCGCCTTATTTGTTTGATTGGATGTAGGATTCTAGATGGAAATAATTTTTCCTGGTAAATTTTGAATTATTTCTCCATTGTCTTTTAGCAACCAGTGTTGCTTTAGACATATCTGATGCCAATTTAGTCCTCATTTCCACCTGAGAAACTTCCTTTCTTTCCTCTCTACACAATTTTAAGGTTTTTCTTTTTAAACATGGCATTCTGAACTTTCACCAGAATATGGCTCTGTTGCTATAGATGTGTCACCCTCCACCCTCGCCAGAGTAGGAGGTGGGTGAGAAGTTCTTTCAACCTGAGCACTTGAATTTTTCTTCAGTTCAGGGAAATTATTTTCTGTTATTTCTTTAAATACTTTCTCTTCATTCCCTATTCTCTCCTCCTGGAACTCCTAATAGATAGACATTGAATCTTCTATGTTTCTTAACTTTTCCTCATTAATGCTCCATATTTTGGAATATCTCTCTCTCCATATCTTCCAGATCACTATTTGATCTTTTCTTCATTCAGTCCTTCTATTTTTTTTTTTTAAAAGATTTTATTTTTTCCTTTTTCTCCCCAAAGCCCCCCGGTACATAGTTGTGTATTCTTCGTTGTGGGTTCATCTAGTTGTGGCATGTGGGACTCTGCCTCAGCGTGGTCTGATGAGCAGTGCCATGTCCACGCCCAGGATTCGAACTGACGAAACACTGGGCCACCTGCAGCGGAGCGCGTGAACTTAACCACTCGGCCACACGGCCAGCCCCCAGTCCTTCTATTTTGAGTTTTCATTCTACCAACCATGTCATTAATTTTTGAGAATTTTTCACTTTCTGAGTGCTCTTTTTTCATGGCCATCTGTTTCTATTCTTTCTTTGAATAATTTATCTATCATTGAACATCTTTTGGAGCTTAGATTAGAAAGTTTTTTTTAAGTTCTATTTCTTGATTTTTTGTCTCCCACTCTCTGAAACAATGTGTTCCATTTGTTCAAATTGGTCTTTCACAGCATTATTCTTTTAAATGTCTTATGATTTTGTTTGACATGGCTTATGAATGATGAAATATATTGATTTTCACAGGCCACTTACCTGAGTTTCCTTCACCCAAAAGGCCTCTTCCTCACCCCACTCCCACCCTCTACTCCCATCAGAATAGGAAGTGAGTAAGAAGTCTCTGTGTAAACGAGTGTGTATGCTCCACAGGCAGGATTCTCAGAATTGCCAGGATAAATAAGAATGTCCTCTAAAAGCAGATTAGCCAGCCCTGGTGGTCCAGTGGTTAAGATCTGGCACTCTCACCACCCCGGCCCAGGTTCGTTTCCTGGTCAGGGAACCACACCACTGTCTGTCAGTTGTCATACTGTGGTGGCTGTGTGTTGCTGTGATGCTGAAAACTATGCCACTGGGATTTCAAATACCAGCAGGGTCACCTGTGGTGTACAGGTTTCAGCAGAGATTCCAGATTAAGACAGACTGTGATGAAGGACCTGGCCACCCACTTGCAAATAAATTTACCATGAAAACCAAAGTAAGAGGATGGCTTAAAAAAGTTGTGCAGGGTTGTGTGACTCTGCTGTACACAGGGTCACTAGGAGCAAAGTCCTTTGCCTGTGGCTTCTTGTGGGGGACCTGAGTCTCTCAGCGCCTGCTCCATCTCAGTCTCCACCCCTCATACCTTCACCTTTTCACCTTGAGATCTCCCCAGACATAGTACTTGGAGGAGGGGCTCACAGGGCTGCTGCAGCTGGGGCAAATGGTGCTGCTCCAAATATTTAATGGAGAGGGAGGGACTAACTGACTGAGCCATTCTATAGATGGTCCTTCAATTCATCAATCCTTCTCTCCAAACTTATTGACTCCAAGTCTTGGAATTTCTCCAGAATTCTGCCACGAAAAACAGCTAATACTTCCATGGTGGCCCAGGGTTACCATTTTGCTCTGCTCTCATCCCATCTACTCTCCGTCTTCTATGAATTTTTCACAATGTCTTGTCTGTGGATGGTGCTTCCTTGTTTTCCAGGCGCCCGTGTCTTTCCACTTTCTCTATCCTTTCTAATTTCACTGGCGTCTGCTCGGCCCTGGGTTTACGGCTGGAAAGGAGACAGTACCTCCTCGCATGGAGTTGATGTTCTTGAGCAGCAAACTAGCAGTTACGGTTGAGCAGACAACTCATGGCGTTAGGACAGTGAACTCTGCAGGAGGGACTCCCTAACCAGAGTTACAGGTAAGAAAGTCCTGTAAAGAAAAGGCTGCCTTAGCTGAAATCTGACGAATGAGCAGGTACCATGTTGGAGCAAGAGGAGGGATGTGGCCAGAACAGAGAGAAGGGAGGACAAGCATTCCAGCCTGAAGGCACAGCATGCAAAAATGTGGAACCCTGCAGGTGAGAGTGGCCAGCCACATAAAGGGTCTTCAAATGTCCCTCTGCCTCATGGGACAGAATGAGCCCAAACAAGCTGCCTGATGGCTGCCCACCCTGTCACTTAGGATGTTCCCTTTTCCGTATTTTTCTTACGAAGAACAAAAGAAATCAGTGTCTGCAGAGGGCTTCCGGTGGAAATGCTTATGCATATCATCTCCCTAATTCTCTCAGTAATCCAGTGAGATGGGCATAATCAATACTACTTAGAAGTAAGGAAATTGAGGCTCCAAGAGGTGAACTAACTTTCCCAAGACCACACAGCTAGTGAGTAGTAATGCTGGGATTCTAATCAGTGGGGGCATCTCTAAAGCCTACGTGCTTTCCTATATTAGGTGTCAGTAGCTTTTTTTTCCAAATCTTTTTATTGTGATAAAATATACATAACATAAAATTTATTGTCCTAACCTTTTTTTTTTTTTTTGATGAGGAAGATTCTCCCTGAGCTAACATCAGTGCCAGTCTTCTTCCATTTTGTATCTGGTTCACCACGACAACATGGCTGATGAGTGGTGCATGTCCACACCCAGGATCCAAACCCATGAACCTGGCCCACCAAGAGGAGCACACCAGACTTAACCATTATACCACGGGGCCAGCCCCTTCTTAAACATTTTTAAGTGTACAGTTCAGTGGCTTTAAGTACATTCATAGTCTTGGGCAACTATCACCACCATCCATCTCCAGAACTCTTCCTGTCTTGCAAAACTGAAACTCTGTCCCCATTAAACAACTGCTCCCCACTCTCCCCTCCCTCCAGCCCCTGACGTCCACCATTCAACTTTCTGTCTCTATGAGTTTGACTACTCTAGGGACCTCATATGGTGAAATCATACAGTACTTGTCTTTCTGTGACTAGCTTATTTCACTTAGCATAATGTCCTCAAGATTCATCCATGGGTTCCAATATCTTTTTAATACCCTGTACTGAGGAGGCAATGTCAAGACAGCAGTGTAGGCGGACTCTGAACTCACCTCCTGCCATGGACACAACAAATTTACAACTACTCTGGGAACAATTACTCCTTAGAGAGAACTGAAAACTGGATAAAAAGAACCCCAACAACAAGGGACAGTGTTGACTTAGGTGGAAGAGGAAGAAATACCTTTCTGGAGAGAAAAATATCACCTTTTAGGCACAGCACTAAATGGCCAGACAGAAGAAATCCTAAGGTATGAGGCCTTCCCTAAAGGAATGGGGGATCTGAGCGGGGGAGCATAACCACAATAAGCAGCTTTTGGACTCAGCACAAGCAAGACGAGTGTCATAATATCTGGCTTTGCTGGCTATTAACAACAATGGGGAATACCCCCAGAAAATCTATTGGACATAAGGGGACAAAAAAGCCTGCTCCTGAGGGGCCCACACACAAATTCACCTGTTTCAGAAACCAACCTAAAATCACCAGAAAGAAAGATGCACAGTCCTTTGGTGAAAAAAGACTCACCTGATAGACTCTGGGTGCATCTCAGCAAGAAGTGAGACTTCCTCAGACTGGAACTGACCCCCCAGGGACTGAGACATTGGCAGCAGCCATTACTGTGACCTAGTACAGGCATGCTGACACAGATGCTAGCGGACACCATTAGAGTTCTTCCCCTGGCCTCTTAGCCCAGGAGTCTGCCCCACCCACTAGAGCACCAATTTAATCCAGCTCAGCCAGGGCAGGCAGCCTACCCTAGGGACATAAATGAAGACTTGGGTTACCCGATCAATTAACAAACCCCACTCAGTCCGGCAGAAGGGAAGATAAATGTGGAATGGGTGGTGGAAGAAGCGATGGTTATCAATTTGTACTTCATGACTTGCTACAGAAATAGGTTCAGTAGCAGTTACACTTTATGTTGGTCATTTTAATTGTTCTCCCTTCCTCCTGTTTTATTCTAAGCCCCACTCATATCTTATACAAAGGGCACTGGCAATGGCTAACATTTTTTATTTCAGGTCAGATTGTGACTGAATTGAAATCACCATGCAATGACGCAACAGTTGATAGAACTTCTGAGGTACTCTGTGCTGGGAAAGGATAAGAGTGGATGCTGGGGGCTCTTGTACTAGATATCTTCCATTTATGAAGCCTGAGGGCTTGAAGTGGAGTTCAAGGAGTCTTCTTGGGCCGGGGGTGAGGACGCTGGAGCAGAGGGACAGGATGCGCTACTTCACACTGGTGTTCACGGCGAGATTGGAGACACTGAATTTTCCACTGGGAGATGGAACGTCAATTATTTATTTATTTATTTGTTTGTTTATTTTCTAAAATTGAGATATAATTGGCATATAATTATATTAGTTTCAGGTGCACAACATAACGATTTGATATGTATATACTGCGAAATTATCAGTACAAGTCTAGTTAGCGTCCATCATTGTACATAGTTACTAATTCTTTTTCTTGTGAGAACTTTTGATTTGCTCTCTTGGCAACTTTCAAATATACAATACAGTATTATTGACTATAGTCATCATTCTGTACCTTAAATCCAAGGACATTTATTTTAGGAAGTTTGTACCTTTTGACCAACTTCACCCATTTTACCCACCCCCCATCCCCTGCCTCTGGCAACCACTAGTCTGTTCTCTGTATCTATGAGTTTGGGTTTTTAAAAAAATTCCACATATAAATGAGATCACACGGCATTTGTATCTGTCTGACTTATTTCACTTAACATAATGACCTCAAGGTCCATCCATGTTGTCACAAATGGCAGGATTCTGTTCATTTTTATGGCTGAATAATATTCCATTGTGTGTGTTTTCTTTATCCATTAATTCACCACATTTTCTTTATCCTTTCATACATCAATAGATACTGAGGTTGTTTCGATGTCTTGGCCACTGTAAATAATGCTGCAGTGAATATGGGGATACAGATATCTTTTTTACTGTTTCCCTTTCCTCCAGATAAATACCCAGAAGTGGAATTGCTGGATCATATGGTAGTTTTATTTTCAATTTTTTGAGGACTCTTCATACTGTTTTCCACAGTGGCTGCACCAATTTGCATTCCCACCAACAGTGCACAAGGGTTCCCTTTGCTGCACATCCTCATCAACACTCGTTATCTCTTGTCTTCTTGCTGATCACCATTCTCTCAGTTGTGAGGGGATACCTCACTGTGGTTTTGATCTGCATTTCCCCGATGATTAGTGCTGTTGAGCACCTTTTCATGTGCCTGCTTACTCAATTGTTTCTTTATGATTGGATTTACCAGAATGGTGATTGGAGCTGCTTCCAGGTTAAAGTGGGAACAAGAATCTTAAAAAGACCTGTCCCCAATCTCCTGATCCAAGATGTAGCAAAACGGCATCCACGAAGGAAAACAATTCTGACTACCAGAGCTTCTCAAACTTTAATTATGGGACACACCACCTGGGGACTTTGTTAGACTGCAGACTGTGACTCGGTAGGCCTGGGTAGGGGCTGAGATTCTGAATTCTAACTACCTTTCACGTGATGTTGCCATTGGGCCTCCCTTTGACTACAAGGCATAGCTCTGAGGCTCACAAACCTGTTATAGATTAGAATCAGCTGGGGGCTTTTAAGACCCACTCATGGCTAAGCCCCTCTCCTGGAGATTCTGATTCAATTTAGAGGCCTGATTTTACTGGGGCTTGGGTATCATTTTTTTAAAAGTCTTCCAGATAATGCTAACAGTTCCTTAGAGGAATATTTTTAGGACCAGGTGACATAGTTGATTATTTCCAATTGATTAATGATGCATTTTGAATAAATCATTCATTCACTCATCCATTCATTTATTCAATTTCCAACTCTAATGATTGAATGTCCTATTTTAGAGAAATTATGTCTGTGAATTTTTCATTTTTCAAGCAGTTCTTAGCATCGTCTTGAAATACCTATGTTCTTTCTGCTGAATTTTCACTAGGTTACTACATAATGAAATTAAGCTCTGAAAATGGCATCCTTCCTACAAATTTCACACTAAGCTGCTTCTTTTGGAACTAGACAATAGCAAAGGAGAACAAAATTAAATAGTCTAGACAAGGAAGGAAAAAAAAATCTATTTTCAGTTTACATTTTATTAGAGGTGACTTGCCAGTCAGATGATATGTTAAAATTATACAGAACAAAAAAAGAATGAGTACTTTTGTGAAAATCTTCTTTTTTCATTCTTGAGCATTTCCCCAAGGAATTACGCACATAACGAAAATTCTAGGTGACTCCAGCAGTGGGCCGGTGATGCATCTATCCGATGCTTTCAGAAAACAGGGTAGAAATACGAAGTTTCAATCTTGCTATGAATGTTCTTATGAAGTCTTACGCATGTGGGCAACAGTTGTCGTAGGTACATATAAGTGGAATTGCTGGGTTATGTGAATGTTCGACTATGAAGATATTACCAAATTGTGCCCAAAGTGGTTGTATATTCTTATCCTCCCCACTCACAGTGTATGAGTTTCTATCGATCTTTGAGACTTGTGATTATAATCCTTAATTTTAGCCAGTTTAGTGGGTTTGATGTGCTGCATGTTGTAGTCTTGATCTGCATTTCCTTAATTACTAATGACACCGAGCAAATGTTTCCACGTTTATTCAGCTTTTATGCTTCTTTCTGTGAAATATCTGTTTTCATGTGTTTGGACAGTTTTTCCACTGCTTGTTTGTCTTTTTCTGTTTGTTTTATAAGAGTAATCTGAATACTGCTTTCTTTGTCCGCTATATGTGTTTCTGGTCCGTAGATTGTCTTTGCACTTTCTTGTTGGTGTCTCTTGATAAACATAAGTTCTTAATTTTAACATAGTCCGATGTACCAATCTTTCCAACTAGAGTTTGTTGTGTTCTAAGTACTTTTTCCTTACACAGAGATTAAAAAAGATAGTCTCCTATTTCTGAGTGCTTAGAGGTCTTACCTTTATGCCTCTTAGTGTTAAATCCTTCCCGAATTAGGCATCATAAACCCACTCGTAAGGCTGATTCACATGTGGAAAGGATAGCCACAAATTCCTCCCAGGAAAGCGTGCCTGGTGTGTGTTCTCTGGCTTGTGAAATCCTCCCCTCATGCATATTTTGAGTTTGTCACTTCCTTACAGGCCAGGAACAGTAACAAACATGGGGACTCTGACATTCATAGTTACTTCAGCCCACCCTGGTACAGTGAATTAGTTTCTCAGTTCCCAATCCCAATAGATCTGACAAAGGTGGTAAACTAGTTATGAACATAAGAGGAAATTATAACCCCAAGGGGTGAGCAAAATTCCCCCCACCAAAGCATACTTTTAAGCTTATTATGTGACTTTATTATGTGACTGCTTTTTTTGATAACCGTTAAAAGGCCTTTCTGTGAAAACAACAACTCTAATTACTCCTATATAAATAAGAAAATTAACACAAAACAACCAATTAATGATACTGAATTTAAAAACAACAACAACTACAAGCCAACTCTGCAGTCTAATCCACATCTTTTTTTTTTTTATGCTTTTTGGTGAAGAAGATTGGCCCTGAGCTAACATGTGTTGCCAATCTTCCTCATTTTTCCTCCCCAAAGCCTCAGTACATAGTTGTATATCCTAGCTGTAGGTCGTTCTAGTTCTCCTATGTGGGACACCGCCACAGCATGGTTTGATGAGTGGTGCTAGGTCTGTGCCCAAGATCTGAACCGGTGAACCCCAGGCTGCTGAAGCAGAGCGTGCAAACTCAACCACTCGGCCATGGGGCCGGCCCCCAAATCCACATCTTAATGTCAGGAACGTGACCGAAGGAGGCAAGGAAGAAGCCAACGCTGACCCACACCTCTGCTCCCAACATGACTGACTCTCGGCAGACAGCAGCCAGGAAGGAAGTCAGGCACTCTGCACTCTGAGGGAAACCAGAAATAATAAAGGTACCTTGACTGGTTTGGGTCTCCAAGATATTAAAATTTTGAAAATCCTAAAACCTGGATTTCCAAACAGAAACGACTTTATGCCTGATTTTGCTATGTTGACATTTGAGACGATGTCTTGGGCTTTATGACTATAATCACGTGAGGAAGTTGTCTGTCGTCACTCACTAATGTAAACTTGGGGGCCTTGATACCTTTGTGGTTCATTTGATTAAACACTTGTTAGGTTCTCTATTTGGGGAGTGAGTCCTTCTGAAGTCTGACTTCCTGGTTCTCTTTGCAAGTACTTTCCCTTTCAAAGTCTTCTGTCTCTGAGTGCCCCTTTGCCTTGTGCAGTTGGGTGCTATGATGCGGTCATAGTGTCACTTATTGGTCATCTTTCTTACTTGGTAGTTCAAACTGTCAATGTGATGACATTTTCTTGGTTCATGGCCCACCCATACTTCTCACGTTTTGACTGGGCGTATTTTCACTGACACTTTACAGAGATCCATCCTTGGTTTCCTCCTGAAGCAGCGATTCATGCACATGTCCTCTTGGACACACGCAGGATGAAACAAAACCACGCTTGGAAAGGTACCTCTTGGGTTTGTTCCATCTCCAGCCCAAGCAAAACCTAGCAGTTAGAATTCGGCCAGTCATGAAACTAAGGACTTTTGAGCAATTTTTATCCTAAGTCTTCCTTATCAGAAAAAAAAACCCACCTTATAAAAAAGTATTTTCAACCCTATAAATCCCTTGCAGTAATAGAAGTGTGTGGGCATGTGTACTTGGGCAGTTTTCCCCCATTTGCTTTTTATCTAGGACAGAGTTTACATGTCTTCTTAGGGTGACTGTGGCCACATTGCAATATCTGTAGCTCCCTTGGGACAGGTCGTCATGGGTTTCACAGTCTCACCCTCTCCTGGGATCTAGGACAGAAGGTTAATGCAAAGGCCCTGAGGTAGACACATTTTTTTTTAACTTTTTATTGAGATTGTGATAGTTTACAACCTTGTGAAATTTCAGTTATACATCATTGTTTGTCAGTCGTGTTGTAGGTGCACCACTTCACGCTTTTTGCCCACCCCTTACCCTGCCTTTCCCCTGGTAACCACTAATCTGTTCTCTTTGTCTATGTGTTCAATTTCCACATATGAGGGGAGTCACACAGAGATTGTCTTTCTCTATCTGGCTTATTTCACTTAACATAATTCCCTCAAGGTCCATCCATGTTGTTGTAAATGGGACTATTTTATCCTTTTTATGGCTGAATAGTATTCCACTGTATATATATACATACCGTATCTTCTTTATCCACTCATCAGTTGATGGGCACTTAGGTTGCTTCCATGTCTTGGCTATTGTAAATAATGCTTCAATGAACACAGGCGTGCATGGGACTTTTGGAATTTCTGATTTCAAGTTCTTTGGATAGATACCCAGTAGTGGGATAGCTGGATCATATGGTAGTTCTATTTTTAATTTTTTGAGAAATCTCCATACTGTTTTCCATAGTGGCTGCGCCAGTTTGCATTCCTACCAGCAGTGTATGAGGGTTCCTTTTTCTCCACAACCTATCCAACGTTTGTCACTTTTTGTTTTGGTTATTTTAGCCATTCTAATGGGTGTAAGGTGATATCTTAGTGTAGTTTTGATTTGCATTTCCCTGATGATCAGTGATGATGAGCATCTTTTCATGTGCCTATTGGCCATCTGTATATCTTCTTTGTAGAAATGTCTGTTCATTAGACACATTTTTTTTTTAAAGATTTTATTTTTTCCTTTTTTTCCCCAAAGCCTCCTGGTACATAGGTGTATATTTTTAGTGCAGGTCTTTCTAGTTGTGGCATGTGGAGTGCTGCCTCAGCATGGCTTGAGGAGTGGTGCCATGTCCGCGCCCAGGGATCAGAACTGGCGAAACCCTGGGCCACCGAAGCAGAGCACACGAACTTAACCACTCGGCCCCGGGGCTGGCCCCTCATTAGACACATTTTTTCAACAACTCATTTCTCATGAGAAACTATGGAGACCAAAGGCAGTGAATGACATATTTAAAGTACTGAAAGAGAAAAACTGTCGACTAAAAATTATATATCTAGCAAAATTATTCTTCAAAAATGAAGTAGAGGGCCGGCCCGGGGCCAAGTGATGAAGTTCACGCACTCTGCTTCCTCGGCCCAGGGTTTGACGGGTTGGGATCCTGGGCGCTGACAGGGCACCACTCATCAAGCCACACTGAGGCGGCATCCCACATGCCACAACTAGAAGGACCTACAACTAGAATATACAACTATGAACCGGGGGGCTTTGGGGAGAAAAAGGAAAAGTAAAATCTTTAAAAAAAAAATGAAGTGGAAATTAAGATACCCTCAGATAAACAAAAACTGAGGGAATTTGTCAGTAGCAGATCAGTCTTAAAAGAAATGCTAATGTGAGTCCCGCGGGCTGAAAGGACAATATACTGTAACCTGAAGCCTCAGGAAGAAGCAAATAATTCCATTAAAGGTAACTACACAGGTAAATACAAAAGCCAGCATTGTTGTTTTGTAACTCCTTGTTTTTTTCCTATATGATTTAAAAGATAAATGCATAAGCAATAATTATATATGTTAATCAGCACACGATGTATAAAAATGTGATTTGTAACAGTAACAAAAGAGAGGACAAACAACACATATGAAGGCACGAAGTTTTGTATACTATTGAAACTAATGGTATAAACTCAAAACAGATCGTTATAAATAACCATGACAATTGCAATCCCCAAGGGAATCACTAAGAAAATAACTAAAATATACAAAGCAAAAGAAATGAGAAGAGAATCAACACAGTACAAAAGAAAAAAGTTAAATAGAAAAGAAGGCGTGAATGAGACACTGAGAAACAAAAATGATAAAAGACAGAGAAAGCAAACAGCAAAATGGCCAAAGTAAGTCCTTCATTGTCAATAATTACATTAAATGAAAATGTATTAAACTCTCCAAGGAGAAGGTAGAGATTGCTATAACACATGAAAAACATGATTCAACTATATACTGTCTACAAGAGACGCATTTTAGATCCAAAGACACAAATAGGTTGAAAGTGAAAAGATGGAAAAAGATTCCATGTAAACAATAACTAAAAGATAGCTGGGTGGCTATACTAATATCAGATCAAGTAGACTTTAAGAAAAAAAATTGTTACAAGAGACCAGAAAGACAGTATACTTTGATAAAAGAGTCAATCCATCAAGAAGATAGAACAATTATATCTAATAAAAGAGCTCCAAAATATATAAGGAGCTCCAAATGTAAAACCTAATCAAAGACCTAATCAAATGCCTCCAAAATATATGAAGCACCTAATAAAAGAGCTGTGAAATATACAAAGCAAAAACAGACCAAATTAAATGGAGGAAGAGACACTGCTACAATAATAGTTGGAGATTTCAACACACCACTTTAAATAACGGACAGAACAACCAGACAGGAAACAGAGGACTTGAACAACACTATAAACCAACCAGAACTGACATATACAGAACACTCCATCCAAACACAGCAGAATACACATTCTTCTCAAGTGCACATGGAACATTCTCCAGAATAGACTATATGTTAAGCCACAAAACAAATTTTAATAAATTTTAAAAGATTGAAATCAAACAAAGTATCTAATCTGACCATAATGGAGTGAAACTAGAAATCAATAATGAAAGAAAATCTGGAACATTTAACATATATGAAAAGTAACACACTCAAACAACAATTGGGTCAAGGGGGAAATCACAAGAAAAATTAGCAAATAATTTAAGATTGATGAAAATGAAAACACAACATACCAAAATCTATAGGAGGCAGTTAACCAGTGCTCAGAAGGAAATTTATGGCTGTAAATGCTTCCATGAAAAAAGGAAAAAGAGAGGGCCAGCCCAGCGGCTTAGTGGCTAAGTTCACATACTCTGCTTCGGCAGCCTGGGGTTCACGGGTTCAGATTCCGGGTGCCGACCTGCACACTGCTTATCAAGCTGTGCTATGATGGTGTCCCCCACACAAGATAGAGGAAGACTGGCACAGATGTTAGCTCAGGGACAATCTTCCTCAAGCAAAAAGGTGAAGATTGGCAACAGATGTTAGCTCAGGGACAATCTTCGTCACCAAAAAAAAAAAAAAAAAACTTCATGCTGAGTGAAAGAAGACAGACACAAACGGCCATATACTGTATGATTCCACTTATATGAAATGTCCAGAGTAGCTGAATCTATAGAGAAAGAAAGCAGATTAGTGGTTTCCAGGGCCCGCGGTCACAGGAGCAATGAGGATTGACTGCTTAATGGGTACACAGATTCCGTTTGGGGTGATGGAAATGTTCTGGAAGTAGATAATGGTGATGGTTGTACAACATTGTGAATTTACTAAAAGCCACTGAATTGCACATTTAAAATGGTTTCTATGGCGAATTTAATGTTATGTGAATTCTACCTCAATAAAAAAGAAACAAACAAGACAGAGTATTCACTGACTTATGTAGGACTCAGGATTTCTTGGTGGTACTTTTGTTTGTTACACATTTATTCAACCATCAAACAAAATTTTATTTGGCACCTGCTTTGTGCAGAAAGTACCTACGGAAGTATAATGTGCTTGATGTTGAACAGGAAAATATATTTCCTTTAATTTGTGGTTCTGTATTTCAGTCTAAACATAATCAAACACACATACACAAAAGAAATAGGAATATGTATACATTTAAAAAATTTTAAACATACCAACAAACAAGGATAAAAAAATATGGGCAAACTAGAACAATATTTTCGTTACTAAAACTGGAAAAGTCAACACATTATTTATATGGCAAATTCTTTTCAAAAATCTACCTATGCTATATAACCATAGAAATTTGTAGGTCTTTTTCCTAGACCATATATCATTGAGTCAAGATAATTTATTCACAATTTTGTATCCTCTGATAAAATGAATACTTCTCAGGGGTATGGGTGTAATTGTATAAGTCAGGTGATGATTCCAAGTGTGTTGAAGACATATGCCTGTGCTGTCCTCACTCACTCCCGCAGTTCGATGCCGTCTACTGTGGCAGTCTTGCCTGCTCCCCCAGAGGAAGGATCACACTGCTGATGTTCTCATAGTCTCAGCTGGTCCTTCACGGCGCATGTGAAAATTGTTGTTAAGTAATCTTCTAATTACTAGTTTAGTATCTGTCTTCCTGGAGAACATGTATTTCCCTAAAGGCATAGACTTTGTTTCCATGTCAGGAATGGTCCCAGTGCCTCCTTTGGTACTGCTTAGTACCAAAGTACAAAATGCTTAGTAAAAGTTAATGAATAAATATGTCACATCACAGAGGATTTTATAAAGAGAGGACCCTCTATATGTTTTTCAATTGTCTTGTTTCTGGTTTGTATGGAGAATAATGATGTAGAAGGGGGTTCATACTATTCAGAAAGGCACGAGAGGACATGAGGTTCTGGCATTCCAGGGCTTAATCATCTCCCAGCTTCTTGTCAAATGTCAATTAGAACAAGCCTTACTTTTTATTCCACATAATCATACTAGTTTATCATTTTAGTGTCCTGGGTTTCAAAAGTATTAGTTAAAAACTTTCCTTCTTAAATAATTGGAAGGCACTGCTGATAAAATAGTCCCAACATGGAAACAAACAAAATGTCTTTCAGTAAGTGAATGGTTAACAACCTGTAGTACAACCATACCATGGGATACCTTCAAGTAATGAAAAGAAATATGAATTATTGATAACATGCAACAACTTGGATGATCTCAAGGGCATCATCTGAGTAAAAGAAGCTGATCTTCTACATAAATGATTCCATTTATTTAACATTCTCAGTATGACAAATTCTAGAGATGAAGGACAGATTAGTCGTTGCCAAGTACGGTGGGAGGAAGACGTAGGTGTGACTAGAAAGGGGTGGAACGTGGGAGTTGTGATGGAAGTGTTCTGTAAAATTCTATAATGCTTCTTCTAAGCTTTTCATAAGAATTAATTCAAATATTTGAAGGAAAAAAAGGCAATGCTGAAATTCATTATCCTACCTCGGTAACATTCATTTTCCATGGTCCCAGTGGCCATATTGCTACGTCAGAATCCTCCGCATGTGATACAATGGCATAGAGCTGTCCACACACACTGTCCCAAAGTCAACTTTCTGGTTTTGAGATTGTGCTACAGCTATGTGAGACATAGCCACAGCGGGAAACTCGTGAAGGACACACAGGATCTTTTTGTACTATTTTTGCAGCTTCATGTGAATCTATAATTATTTCAAAATAAAAAGTCCAAAGAAATGTAAAAAGCAAGGGAGCTAAGTTTCACACAGGAAAGCGACCAAACTTTGTGAGGTTGGAGCATCTTTCCAGACACATTGTAGCAGGGCAAATGCACCCACGGAAGAAGGGCATCTAGAGAACTCAGCTCCTCATCAGAAATCGCACTGGCTCTAACTTCCTTCTGGAATTAGTTGCTACTTTAGCTATTGTGTACAGAAATTATGCCACGGATTATATATAATTGTAGAAGCAGAAGGAACCCGAGAGAGGCAAACCCCTAAAGTTCCACCTAAAAAGTCTGGAGAATGATGGAGAAAAGAGGGTTTGCCTGTGGTCATCCTCTCTGCCAATGACAGTCTTTAGATCCCTAAGCCAAACGCTCTCCCACCACACCTTGTGGTCCTCAGTAGCAAAATCCTTAAAGTCTTTAGATGGAGGCTAAAGACATAGTTCTCTGATCACTAAGATAAAATGCCACCCACTCAAAATTTTAGAATATGAAATAATTTTTTTCCTTTGAAATGTGGATAAGATAGGTACTGCTAAAAATTCTATAATGCTGCTTCTAAGCTTTTCATAAGAATTAATTCAAATATTTGAAGAAAAAAAAGGCAATGCTGAAATTCATTATCCTACTATGGTAACATTCATTCTCCATGGCCCCAGCGGCCACATTACTACGTCAGTATTATGTCCCACAGTCACTCAGGAAACAGGCCTCCCTAGACAAAAAGCCAGTGTTTGTTTCTTAACAGCTTTTTTGAGATATAATTTACATTACACAAAATTAACCCATTTCAGTGGTTTTTTCCACATTCACAGCCATTACCACAATCTAATATTAGACCGTTTCCATCATCCCCAGAAGAAGCCTTGTGCCCAATACCTATCAGTTCCTTTTCCCTCCTTGCTCCAGCTTTAGGCAAACACAAATCTACTTCCTGTCTCTATTGATTTGCCTATTGTAGATATTTCACATAAATAGAGTCATACAATATGTGTTCTTTTGTGTCCAGCTTCTCTCACTGAGCGTGTTTTTGAGGTTCATTCAATTTGTAGCATGAACAGTGTTCCATTCCTTCTTACCCTCTAACAGTATTCTATTATACGGATACACATACTACGTTTTGTTTATCCATTCACCAGTTGATGGACATTAGAAACGTTTCCATTTTGGGCTACTGTGACTACCAGTGCTCTGAATATTCAATGTAGAAATCTTTGTGTGAACGTGTTTTCATTTCTCCTTGGTAGATGCCTAGGAGTGGAACTGCTGGGTCATGCGGTAACTCTGTATCTAACTTTCTGAGGAAGTGCCAGAATATCTTCCAAAGTGACTGCTCTGTCTTATATTCTCGTCAGCAACATATGAGGGTTCCACTTTCTCCACATCTTTGCCAACACTTGTTAATATGTCTTTTTTTATGTAGCCACCAGAGTGGTTATAAAGTGGTATCCCATTGTGGTTTTTGATTTGCATTTCCTTAGTCACTGCTAATATTAAGCATCTTTTCATATGCTTATTAGCCATTTGTATAACTTCTTTTTAGAAATGCCTACGCAAACCCTTTGCCCATTTGAAATAAATTGTGTCTTTTTATTACTGAGTTGTTAAAGTTCTTTATATACTCCAGATATAAGTCCATTATTGAATATATGATTTTCAAATATTTCCCCCATTCTGTAGATTTTTTTCACTTTCTGGAAAGTGTTTTTTGATGTCTTTTAATTTTGAGAAGTCTAACATGTTTTCTTTTACCACTGTACTTTTGGTGTTATTTCTAAGAAATCATTGCCTAAATTCAAGGTCACAAAGACCCTCTTTTTGTTCTAAAGTTTACAGTTTTAACTCTTTCATTTACACCTGTGATCCATTTTAAGGTAAATTTGTGTATGGTGTGAATTTGAGGTCTAAATTCATTCTTTTGCTTATGTGGATTCCAACTTTCCCAGAACCATTTTTGAAGACTCCTTCCCCATTGAGTTTTCTTGATAACTTTGCCAAAAGTCAATTGACCATGAAGTAAGGGTTTATTTGTGGGCTTATTAATTCCACTCCCTTGATGTATAGTCTATCCTGTACCAGTACCACACTGTCTTGATTACCATAGCTTTGTATTAAGTTTTGAAATAGGTAACTGTAGGTCTTCAAATTTTATTATTTTTCAAGATTGTTGTATTTTTTCAGTGTCCTTTGCATTTCCATAAGAATTTGTTAGCTTCTCAATTTCTGCCAAAAAAAAAAGCCGTCAGAGATTTTATTAGGGTTTGCACTGAATATGCAGTCCAGTTTGGGGTTTTTGCCATCTCAACAATATTAAGTCTGTCAATCTATGAACATAGGATGTTTTTCCATTTGTTTAGGTCTTCTTTAATTTCTTTCAGCAAGATTTTATAATTTTAAGTGTCAAGTCTTGCACTTTTGCTAGATTTATTCTTAACTACATTATTCTCTTTGATGCTATTGTGAATGGAATGGTTTTCTTAATATTATTTTTGGATCATTAATTGCTAGCATACAGATGATACAATTGTCTTTTTTTTAGGGGAAGATTCATGCTAAGCTAACATCTGTTGACAATCTTCCTCCTTTTTTTCTTCCTTTTTACTCCCCAAAGCCCCACAGTTGTGTATAGTTGTAAGTTCTTCTGGTTCTTCTTTGTGAGCTGCTGCCACAGCATGGCTACTGACAGATGAGTGGTGTGGTTCTGCACTTGGGAACTGAACCCGGGCCACTGAAGTGGAGCCCACTGAACTTTAACTGCCAAGCCATCAGGGCTGGCTCTACAATTGGTTTTTGTATATACGTCTTGTATCCTATGGGCTGAACTGGTTTATTATTTCTAATAGTTTTAGGGTGGATTCTTCAGGATTTTCTATATACAAGATCATATCATCTGGAAATACAGATAAGTTTACCTCCTCCATTCCAAGCTGGATGTCCTTCTGTTTTCTTGCCTAAACACTCTGGCTAGAACCTCCAGTACAATGTTGAATAGAATGGTTAGAGCAGACATCTTGCCTTGTTTCTGATTTTAAGGGAAAATCATTTAGTCTTTTGCCATTTATAATGATGTTACCTATAGGATTTTCATAGACAGTCTTTATCATGTAGAGGAAGTTCCTTTCTATTCCTAGTTTGTTGAGAGTTTTTATCATGAATACATATTGGAGTTTTTCAAATGCCTCTCTGCATCTTTTGTGATCATGTGGTTTTGCCCTTTATTTTATTATGTAATGTATTACAGTAATTTATCTTCAGATGTTAAATCAGCCTTGCATTCTTGGGATAAATAGCATTTGGTCAAGATGTATAATCCTCTGTATATGTTGTTGGATTCAGTTTTTTAATATTTTAAGGAAATTTTTTACATCTATATGCATGGGGGATATTGCTCTATAATTTTCTTTTCCTGTAATGTCTTTGTCTCATTTTGGTATCAGGTAATACTGCCTCATAGAATCAGATGGAACGTTTTCCCTCTTCCTCTATTTTCTGGAAGAGTTTATGAAGAATTTCTAGTTAATTTTTCATTAAATGTTGGGTAGAATTCTCCAGTGAAATTATTTGGGCCTAGTGTTTTCTTTGTGGGAAGATTTTAAATTAAAGATGCAATCTCTTTACCTGTTATAGGTCTATTCAGATTTTCTATTTCTTCTTGAGTCAGTTTCAGTAGTCTGTGTCTTCCTAGGAATTTGTCCATTTAATGTAAGTAGTCTAATTTATAATTCTTAACATTTTTGTAAAAGTCAGTAGTGATGCCTTCTCTTTCATTCCTGGTTTTGAAAATTTGAGTCTTCACTCTTTTTTTCTCAGTCAGTGAAGCTAAAGGCTTGTTAATTTGTTGCTCTTTTCAAAGAATCAACTTTTGGGGGCTGGCCTCATGGCCAAGTTGTTAAAGTTCCTCATGCTCTGCTTCAATGGCCCAGGTTTGCCGGTTCAGATCCCTGATGCTGACCTGTTCCACTCATCAGCCATGCTGGGAGGCATCCTACATAGAAAAAACAGAGGAGATGTTAACTCAGGGCTAATCTTCCTCAAGCAAAAAAAAGAGGAAGACTGGCAATGGATGTTGGCTCAGGGCAAATCTTCCTCACCAAAAGAATAAAAATAAAAATAAACTTTTGGGATAGACAGGCTGAATGGCTCCAGACAGAGGAAGAAAGAGAACGAAGAATTTAAAAAACTGAAGAAAATATCAGAGAAATAGCTGACTCAATGAGAAAACGCAACTTAAGAATCATCGGAATTCCTGAGGGCATGGAAAACGAAAATGGAGCAGAAAGTGTGCTCAAAGAAATAATAGAAGAGAACCTCCCAAATCTAGGGATTGAGAGAGAAATGTGTGTGGAGGAAGCTTTCAGATCTCCTATATTTGTCAATGTAAAAAGAACTACTGCAAGGCATATAGTAGTAAAAGTGGCAAAAGTGAGTGACAAAGAAAGGATACTGAGAGCAGCAAGGCAGAAGAAAATAACCTACAAAGGAACCCCCATCAGACCTTCAGTGGATTTCTCTACAGAAACCTTATGCGCTAGGAGAGATTAGAGTGACATATTCAAAACTTTAAAGGATAAAAATCTTCAGTCAAGAATACTCTATCCAGCAAAAATATCCTTCAGATATGAGGGAGAAATTAAATCATTTCCAGACAAACAAAAGCTAAGAGACTTTGTAGTCACAAGACTTCCACTACAAGATATCCTCAAGAAGGCTCTCATACCTGAAAAAAGAAAAAAAGGGAGAAAGGGGTCACAAAACACAGAGTAGGGAGACACATAGATACAATCTGAATAGGATAGCAAATATTCAACTATAGCATTAGGATGAAAGGAAGGAAATCACCAAAGCAAAGACAATCTTATCACTCTAACCACAGACTCACAGCACAAGTTGGAATAAGAGAGGAAAATAATAATTTAGGAGGGGAGGAGGAAAGGGACTGAAACAGTCTAGGCTAAGGAAGTAAGAGATCACCAGTAAATGGAATATGTTATACATGAGATTCTGAATACAAACTTCAGGGTAGCCACTAAACTGAAAAACAGAGCAGAGACACAAAACATAAACAAGGAAAAATCTAAGAAACCCAGCATAAGAAATTGCAGAAGTCAATGGGTAGGCCAAAACACACAGGACGAGAAACAAAGGAAACACAGGAAAACCAGAAAACGAGTTACAGAATGACAGCATTAAGCCCTCATGCATCAATACTCACCCTCAATGTACACGGATTGAACTCTCTAATCAAAAGACACAGAGTGGCAAAACGGATTAAAGAACAAGATCCAACAATTTATTGCCTCCAGGAAACACACCTCACCTCCAAGGACAAACACAGGCTCAGAGTGAAGGGGTGGAAGACAACACTCCAAGCTAATAGCAAACAAAAAACAAGCGGGTGTCACAATACTTATATGAGACAAAACAGACTTCAAGATAAGGCAGGTAAAGAGAGACATAGAGGGCCAATAATTTATAATGATCAAAGGAACGCTTCATAAAGAAGAAATAATGCTTATAAATATCTATGCACCCAACACAGGAGCACCAAAGTTCATAAAGCAACCATTAACAAACCTAAAAGAAGATATCAAAAATAACACAATAATAGTAGGGGACCTCAACACCCCACTCACATCAATGGACAGATCATCCAGACAGAAAGTCAACAAAGAAAGAGTGGAGCTAAACGAAAAGCTAAAACAGTTGGACTTAATAGACATGTACAGAACACTCCATCCAAAAACAGCAGAATACACATTCTTCTCAAGCACACATGGAACATTCTCAAGGATAGACCGTAGGTTGGGAAACAAGCAAGCCTCTACAAATTAAAAAAAAATGGAAATAATAACAAGCATCTTCTCCAATCATAATGCTATAAGGCTGGAAATTAATTACAAGAAAAAAGCTGAGAAAGGCACAAAGATGTGGAGACTAAACAATATGCTATTGAACAAGCAGTGGATCATTGACGAAATTAAAGAAAAATTCAAACATACCTGGAGACAAATGAAAATGATAACGTGCCATACCAATTCATATGGGATACAGTAAAAGCTGTATTAAGAAGAAAATTCATCGCAATACAGGCACATCTTAACAAACAAGAAAAATCCCAAATAAGCAATCTTAAACTACACCTAACTGAATTAGAGAAAGAAGAATAAACAAAGCCCAAAGTCAGCAGAAGGAGAGAAATAATAAAAATCAGAGCAGAAATAAATGCTATTGAAACGAAAAAGGTGGTAGAAAGGATCAATGAAACAAAGAGCTGGTTCTTTGAGAAGATAAATAAAATTGGCAAACTGCTAGCCACACTTACAAAGAAAAAAAGAGAGAAAGCTCAAATAAACAAAATCAGAAATGAAAGAGGAGTAATAACAACAGACTCCACAGAACTACAATGGATTATAAGAGAATACTACAAAAAACTATATGCCAGCAAAATGGATAACCTAGAGGAAATGGATAAATTCCTGCACTCCTACAATCTCCCAAAGCTCACTCAAGAAGAAGCAGACAATTTGAACAGACCAATCACAAGGAAAGAGATTGAAACAGCCATCAAAAGCATCCCAAAGAATAAAACCCCAGGACCAGATGGCTTTCCTGGGGAATTCTACCAAACTTTCAGAGAAGATTTAATACCTATACTTTTCAAGCTATTCCAAAAAATTAGGGAGGATGGAACACTTCCTAACACTTTCTACGAGGCCAACATCATGCTGATACCAAAACCTGACAAGGACAGCACAAAAAAGGAGAACTACAGGCCAATATCGCTGATGAACATAGATGCAAAAGTTCTAAACAAAATTTTGGCAACCCAAATACAGCAAATCATCAAAAGGATCATACATCATGATCAAGTGGGATTCATACCAGGGACGCAGGGATGGTTCAACATCCGCAAATCAATCAACGTGATACACCACATCAACAAACTGAGGAATAAAAAGCACATGATCATCTCAATAGATGCAGAGAAAGCATTTGACAAGATCCAACAGTCATTTATGATAAAAACTCTGAACAAAATGGGCATAGAAGGGAACTACCTCAACATAATAAAGGCCGTATATGACACACCCACAGCCAACATCATACTCAATGGGCAAAAACTGAGCGCCATCCCCCTGAAAACAGGAACGAGACAAGGATGCCCTCTATCACCACTCTTATTTAACATAGTACTGGAGGTCCTGGCCAGAGAATCAGGCAAGAAAAAGGAATAAAAGGAATCCACATAGGGAGAGAAGAAGTAAAACTCTCGCTGTTTGCAGATGACATGATCTTATATATAGAAAACCCCAAAGAATCCATTGGAAAACTGTTAGAAGTAATCAACAACTACAGCAAAGTTGCAGGGTATAAAATCAATTTACATAAATCAGTAGCATATCTGTACTCTAATAATGAACTAACAGAAAAAGAACTCAAGAACACAATACCATTCACAATCGCAACAAAAAGAATAAAATACCTCGGGGTTAATTTAATTAAGGAAGTGAAAGACCTATACAATGAAAATTACAAGGCCTTTCTGAAAGAAATGGATGACGACATAAAGAGATGGAAAGACATTCCATCCACATGGATTGGAAGAATAAACATATTTAAAATGTCCACTCTACCTAAAGCAATCTACAGATTCAATGCCATCCCAATCAGAATCCCAACGACATTCTTTACAGAAATAGAACAAAGAATCCTAAAATTCATATGGGGCAACAAAAGACCCCGAATTGCTAAAGCAATCCTGAGAAAAAAGAACACAGCTGGAGGCATCACAATCCCTGACTTCAAAACATACTACAAAGCTACAGTAATCAAAACAGCATGGTACTCGTACGAAAACAGGTGCACAGATCAATGGAACAGAATTGAAAGCCTAGAAATAAAACCACACATGTATGGACAGCTAATCTTCGACAAAGGAGCTGAGGGCATATAATGGAGAAAAGAAAGTCTTTTCAACAAATGGTGCTGGGAAAACTGGAAAGCCACATGTAAAAGAATGAAAATTGACCATTCTTTTTCACCATTCACCAAAATAAACTCAAAATGGATCAAATACCTCAAGCTGAGACCTGAAACCATAAGGCTTCTAGAAGAAAATGTAGGCAATACACTCTTTGACATCAGTATTAAAAGGATCTTTTCGGACACCATGTCTTCTCAAAGAAAGGAAACAATAGAAAGAATAAACAAATGAGACTTCATCAGACTAAATAGCTTCTTCAAGGCAAGGGAAAACAGGATTGAAACAAAAAAACAACCCACTAACTGGGAAAAAATATTTGCAAGTAATACATCCGACAAAGGCTTAATATCCATAATATATAAAGAAGTCACACAACTCAACAACAAAAAATTAAACAACCCGATCAAGAAATGGGCAGGAGACATGAACAGACATTTCTCCAAAGAAGATATACGGATGGCCAATAGGCACATGAAAAGATGTTCATCATCGCTGATCATCAGCAAAATGCAAATCAAAACTACACTAAGATCTCACCTTACACCCATTAGAATGACAAAAATAACCAAAACAAATAGTAACAAATGTTGGAGAGGTTGTGGAGAAAAAGAAACCCTCATACACTGCTGGTGGGAATGCAAACTGGTGCAGCCACTATGGAAAACAGTATGGAGACTCCTCAAAAAATTAGAAATAGAACTGCCATACAATCCAGCTATCCCACTACTGGGTATCTATCCAAAGAGCTTGAAGTCAGCAATTCCAAAAGCCCCATGCACCCCAGTGTTCGTTGCAGCATTATTTACAATAGCCAAGACGTGGAAGCAACCTAAGTGCCCATCAACAGATGATTGGATAAAGAAGATGTGGTATATATACACAATGGTACACTACTCAGCCATAAAAAAGAGCAAAAGTGTCCCATTTGCAACAACATGGATGGACCTTGAGGGAATTATGTTAAGTGAAATAAGCCAGATAGAGAAGGACAATCTCTGTATGCCTCCACTCGTATGAGGAATTTAAACATGTGGACAAAGAGAACAGATTAGTGGCTACCAGGGGAAAGGTGGGGTGGGGGGTGGACACAAAGGGTGAAGGGTTGCACCTGCAACATGACTGACAGACAACAATGTACAACTGAAATTTCATAAGCTTGTAACCTATCCTTAACTCAATAAAAAGTTTTAAAAAAATAAACTTTTGGGTTTCATTTATTTCCTCTATTGTTTTTCTATTTTCTATTTCATTTGTTTTCTCTCTATTCTATGTTATTCCCTCTCTTTTGCTTGCTTTGGGTTTTGTTTGCTCTTCCTTTCTACACTCTTAAGGTGTGAAGTTAAGTTACTGATTCAAGATCTTTTCTAACATAAGATGTACTGGTGGGGGTGAAATGGGTAAAGGGGGTAAAAAGGTACAAACTTCCTGTTATAAAATAAGTCCTGAGGATGCAATGTACAGCATGGTGACTATAGTTAGTAATACAATATTGCCATATTCGAAAGTTGCTAAGAAAGTAGATGTTAAAAGTTCACACGACAAGAAAAAAAAAAATGTATAACTATGTATGGTGATGGATGTTCACTGGACTTATTGTGGTTATAATTTCACAATATACACAAATATTGAGTCATTATGCTGTACACCTGAAACTAACATATGTCAATTATATTTCAATAAAAAAAGAATTTAAAGCTACAAGTTTCCCTGTAAACACTGCTTTCACTGCATCCCATACATTTTGGTATATTTCATTTTCATTCATCTCAAAGTATTTTCTAATTTCTACTATGATTTTGTTTTCTTTAATCCATTGGTAACTTATAGTGTGTCATCTAATTTCCCCATTTGTGATTTCCCAAAATTTCCTTATGTTTCCACTGTAGTCTGAGAACGTATTTTGTATGATTTCAATTATTTTAAATTCTTTGAGAGTTGTTGTATGGCCTAGTATATGGTCTATCCTGGAGAATGTTCCATGTGCACTTGAGAAGACATCTATTCTGCTGCTGTTGCTTGAATGTTCTATAGATGTCAGTTAGGTCTAGTTGGTTGATGGCATTGTTCAAGTGCCCTATATTCTTGTTAATCTGATTGTTCTATCCATTACTGAGATGGGGTATTAAAGTCTCCAACTATTATTTTTGAATTTTCTATTTCTCCCTTCAATTACCTTCTCTTTAATCTTAACAGTAACCTCAGAGTGATCTTTTACAAAAATAAGTCAGATTATGTCACTACTCTTCAAAATCCTCTAATACCTTCTCTCCTTACTTGGAGTACAAACCAAAGTATATACAATGCCTAAAGGTCCAACAAAACGTGTCCCCCATTACCTCTTACTGCATTCCATACTATGCTCCTTCTCCTCCTCTTGATCCAGCCTACTGCCAACGCCCCATCCCCAATATTGCTTAAACATGTCAGACACTCTTTTCCCACAGGATCTTTGCACTTGCTGTTCTCTTTACTTGTAATGCTCTTCTCAGATATCTGCATGGTTCCCTTCCTCACTTTCTTCAGATCTTTGCTCAAATATCCTTCTCAGTGAGGTCTTCTCTGATCACTCTATTTCAAATTGTAACATCTCCTCATTTCCCCATTCCTGCTTGATATTTTTCTACATAGCACTTATCTCCATCTGTCATAGTGTACATAATGTAATATAATAATGTAAGTAGTATATTATTTATCTTCTGCCTTTCCCCACTAGAATGTAAACTTCAAGAGCACAGGGATTTTTGTCTGTTTTATTCTCCTGTATCTCTAGCACTGCATCAGTGCCTGTCACACATAGTAGGGGCTCAATAAATGTATGTGCTATGAATGAATGAATGCCCTGAGCGCTGCTTGAGGAGACCAGGCAGCTTGTCAATCTTAAGTGAACCCTAAACACCAATTCATTCTGTGACCATAGACTGCATTGTGAAAAATCATTTTCTTAAACTTCCATTAATACTATTAAAATTACCCATATTAACACGGATCCATTTGGGTCAGCTTCTTGCTCCCTTCCATTTCCATCTTTTCCACCTCTGTTTCCAAGTATTTATTGAGCATTTACTATATGCTAAGCATTGGATATAAGGCAGGAAGCCTATAGTGACAAAGTCCTTACCTTTATGAAGCTTACATTATAATTTTCTGAAATTCACTGTGCCAAAGTAATCAGACCACTATCCCTAGAAGTTCCCTATCGGGTTTACTCCCCAATTTCAAGTATTTTCTCCTACAACTAAAACTGAATAGAATTCTAGCAAATGATTTAAACTGAACCTTACCAATTTCATGCACATAAATCAGTTTTCAAATACTACAGAAACCAAGTTTTAAGCATCACAGATATTTGAAAACTAGTTTGAAGAAAATATTTGACAGTCAAATTGCATCTATAAAACCTGAAAGCTTAGTGCAAATTAGCAGCATTAAATTAATGTCTGACAAAGGTTCTTCACATAACATTTTATGCTTCAGCCACAAATCCCAGTGCTGAAACTTTTAAACTTTTAAAAGCATTTTGTATCAATTATTTTGCAGAAATATTTTGAAGTCTCTGCTGCTCATTATAATGGTTAAAGTTATTGTCAGTTTTCCAAAAAAGCCTATTTCAAAAATTCCTGGCATACATGAAACTGGAGCCAGAGCAATTTTTCTAACGGCTAGAAAGGTTTTAGTCTTTTGTCAGCAAGTACTGTAGTCAAAATGTTTCAACCACAGATTGTTCCTGCTCCATCAGGGTGCAGCAAAGTACCTGAACGACAGCTCAGAGGTAGAGGCAGGACACTGTGCTGGTCAGCGAAAAGTTTTGAATGTACTCACAGGACAGAAGCTTAATTGCTCACCTATTTCATTTGACAGCCAGAAAGACTGTTTTGAGAAAACTTTTGTGGGTTTCTTTTTGAAGTGTCTCCAAGGTAAATTTTAAGAAGCATAATCAAGTGCTAGTTCCTTATCTGATTTTTCCATAAAATTTGACTTATTTGCCTAATAAGCGGTTTCACTGGAAATCTAAGGACATGATAGAGTAACAGAAGCAAAATCAGCCTAATTACAGAATAAAAATCCAAGACCTTCAGTTTAAGGAAATTCAGCAGTGGTACTGTGACTTGTCTGGAATTCACAAAGCAAAATGGAAACAATCCCATGCGCCCATGTTCTTGAATAACTTTGCAGAAGCAAGATCACTATGGGAACATACATATTTTGACCTGGGACTCATCCAAACTGATCGCAGTCAAAGTGCGCTACAAGGGGAGATCATCTCAGGAGCTGGCAGTGCCATCTAGGCTCTCCTCTGGGAGTCAAAGCACACCCAGCAGAGCAGAAGTAGGTGACTAGGACAGCGTTCTCAAGCCTTTTGGTCTCAGGACCAATTTAGCTCTTAAAAATTACTGAGGACCAGTAAGAACTTTTGTTTATGTGGGTTTCATCTATCAATATTCACCATATTAGAAATTAAAAGGAAGAACTTTTTGAAGGTCATTAACTTATATAAAAATAAGTAAAACCCCACAACATGTTAATATAAATAACATCTTTTTATGACAAATAACTGTATTTTCCACAAAAAATGCTGAGAAGTGTGGCACTGTTTTACATTTTTGCAATATCCTTACTGTCTAGCTCACTCGAGGATAATGGGAGACATACCTGTTTCTGCACTGATTTTATCGCCCTGTGCTGTCTTGTCGGAGTATATGAAGAAAACCTAGCCTCAGACAATATGTTACAAAAGGAAGAAGTCTTTTCTTTTTTCTTTTTTCAGGAAAATTAGCCCTGAGCTAACATCTGCTGCCAATCCTCCTCTTTTTGCTAAGGAAGAGTGGCCCTGGGCTAACATCCGTGCCCATCTTCCTCTACTTTATATGTGGGACCCCTGCCACAGCATGGCTTGATGAGCGGTGCCATGTCTGCACCCAGATCCAAACCAGCAAACCCTGGGCTGCCAAGGTGGAGCGCGAGTAACCCAAACACTATGCCACCAGGCCGGGCCCAAGGAAGGAGTCTTAACTTAAAAGCTCAAATTTTCATTGGTAACAAACACTGTCAGTTGTTTTCCTCAAAGAAGCAGTAGTCTGGTTTAATTCATTTTTCAGAAAATTTCTGCCCAATACCCAACTCTGAATAATCACAGTTTGCCTGTTTGTCTTTCAAGTAAAAATAGTGCTCAACAGGAAAAGGTGGTAGTTAGCTCAGTTTTCAATTCAAACAGAACAGGTGCTTTTCCTCCAATCGGCATACTGGTTATATAGCACAAGTATCTTATGCATACTTCCCATTTTGTCACACATGATTTATTAAAAAGATGTGTTCTATAGGATGGAGATTAAATAAAATTAATGATTTTTAATCCCCCTATTAAGCATATTCTTAAGTGACCTGGCTTTATTTATTTATTTTTTCTCTTAACTGTGAGTGCATGGTGGTGAAAAATACAACACAGTCATGAGCCATATAACGTTTTGGTCAACGATGGACCACATGTATGACAGTGGTCCCATAAGCTTAGTACCATATAGCCCAGCTGTGTAGTAGGCTATACAAGCCAGGTTTGTGTAAGTACCCTCCATGATGGTTGCACAATGACAAAACTGCCTAATGACAAATTTCTCAGAATGTATCCTCATCGTTAAGCGACCCATGACTGTAATGACCAGTGCAGTTTGTTGCCGCTGCCTTGACTGATGTTAGGCACTAGGTTGTCTTTCCCATTATTGCTTTTGCATCATCAGAGAAATGTCAATGCTGTGAAAAAGGCAAATAACGTCTTAGCATTGTTATGAAAAGTGTTCCGACTTCACATATCCCTTGCAAAGGTCTCAGAGAAACCCAGGGGCCCACAGACAAGACTTTGAGAATTCCTGGACTATGAAAAAGAGAAGCTGTAAAGGACAAGGGAGATGACACGCTTTGTACCTACCAGGTGCCAATGCGGTACAAAATGGAGAAGACGTTCTATGTTCATTATTTCATGTGGTATTATAAATTCAGCCCCTCTTAAGTATTCATGCCTCCATTTCAAGAAAAAGAAATAGGCTCATAGGAAGTGATAGAACATAGAGTTGGAATCTAGTCTATCTGACTGCAAAACTCATGTTTTCCTCCCATGATGGAAACAGATATCTTCTTTCTTACTAGCTTTGATTCAGGGACCCTTCTTCCAGAGCACTCCCCCCCACCCCATGAGATGCCATGACCCCTACACTATTTCCTAGCCTGCTTCCATATCTGTGCAGGCCTTTGCCTCTTTCAGTGAAATTACTTTTTCTACTACCAGTTATGTAAATCAGAGGTAACAAAACTACTGCATGCAGAGGTCTTTTTTCCTCAGTGAGCTCTAATCAGGCATTAATAATCTTTAATTTTCAGTCAGCCTGGAATTGGCCTCAGAAACTCCTCAACTCAGGTCTATGCAGCCATTAATTGATTGATCAATCAATCCATCAGGGCTAACAACAGACATGAAATTTGTCAGGCTTCATCTAAATTATTATGAAGCAAGTGTGTGGATCAGAGAGTGAACCTCTTCCTTCCTCCTTTAAAGTAAAGTTTGCCAAGAAGAGAGTGGATAGCTCCAAGCGATGGAGTTACCCAGAAAAACTAACATAACATTAAGAGTAAGGATTGTTAACCCCTACTGACGACTGGTCTCCTTGAATTTATTATAAGCCCAACAGCCTACCAGATGCTTCCTACCTACTACAAAATCACACTGTATCTGCTTCCACATTTCCAAGTCGTGCTTCACTGTCTAACATAACTGGGCCTCCACAAATCACTGCAGTGGCTTCCCCAACTCTCACTTAAACACTTTCCCTGTCTGAACACTTCTGATATTTGATTAGGTTCTTCCTCATGTCGCACTGGCCTGAAAGTCTCGGGCAGTTGAATATATTTTAGAAGCTGGAACAAGAGGCGGGATTCAGTAACAGAAAAATCTGGATGCAGACAATGAGTTCCTGGGTTAGGGGGTTGAGAGTCAATTTGAATGTCCAATCACAGGGTCACAAGCCTGTTTACGCCTCATTGTTTTCAGGTAGAGAATCAAATTCTGGAAGAAGATAATCTTTGCCTTGCTTGATTAAAAAAATAGATTTTATCTTGTTCATTTTCTCTGCTTCTCAGGATCTCAAATGAAAATTTTGATGGAAAAAAAGATTATTTAATGTAATTATTCTTCATTGTATGTTTTTCAATTATTAATAGTATTTCTACCCTTGTTATTTTAGCTACACTATAGTGACATTTTCCTGGAGACAAGAATTCTCATTATATACTTTCCAGACTAGAAACTCCCTATCAGTTCTTGTTTGAAATTGCTCTCCTGCCAATCTACCAAGACAATGGGCAAATCTAACGGAGCTGACAGATACTCAGAGTTCCCAACTAGAGCCTCACATGTGGACGGCAGATCCTTGTTCCCTCCCAGCTTGGAAAAATTGTCCTGCTGGAACTAAACTGCCAATGGCTTCTGAAAACCAAAAATAAAACAAAAAATATAATTTTTAATCCCTTCACAAGAGAAAATACAAAAATGGAAATAGAGAAGTGAATTTAGCTTAATGACCAAAAGTTATGGGTTTTATTTAGTATTTTACTCAAGGTTGGTACAAAATTGTAAATTTGCTTTATCTTAATGCCACATTTCTGGTCTTTGCTGACCTTATTTTCTAAAGCTATTGGATGACATTCATTTTTCTAGTTTTAAAAGTTGTTATCCATTTCTGTGTCATAAACTAAAATACCTTCTCCCTAAAATCCCCTTACTACTTGTTCTCTGGTCAAAGTGTTATTCTCATCAAGTTCAAGACTCTCTATGAAGATTCTGTTTTTGTCCAGGGGCTCTTCTCTCTTCCACTCCTGTCCTCCAATCTCGGTGCAGGGGCGTCATCCATGGAGCTCCCACACCGCTCACTCGCAGGGTCCCCTGTCATACCACTTAGAATGCTGTAATGTGTGCACCTTGCTCTTCCACCAAATTCTGCGTGGAGTCCTTGAGAGCAAGGATCATGTTTTATTCATTTTTAGAGTCTCATCACTCAGTACAGTACCTGATTTAATTTAGATGCTAGTAAATATTGAATGAATTTTGAGTTTTTCACATTTTATATTTAATTGCTTCACAGTTTGTTTCAAGTTTCAATGCTGTTCTGATTTTCTTTACATTAATGATCTCAAGCTGGAGACAATTTGACCATTAGAAACTGAGGTAACCACTTTGATTTTCAGATCTGTATGATGGAGCTAGAGAAACAAACCTATTTTATACACTAGAACTAATAAATTCAGTAAAGTTGCAGGTTACAAAATCAATACACAAAAATCTGTTGTGTTTCTATACACTAATAATGAACTATCAGAAAGAGAAATTAAGAAAACAATCCCATTTATAATTGCATCAAAAACAAAATATGGGGGTTGGCCCCGTGGCCAAGTGGTTAAACTTGTGCCCCTGCATCAGCAGCCCAGGGTTTCGTCAGTTCAGATCCTGGGTGCGGACATGGCACCACTCATCAGGCCATGTGGAGGCGACATCCCACATCCCACAACTAGAAGGACCCACAACTAAAATATACAACTATGTACTGGGGGGATTTGGGGAGAAAAAGAAAAAAAAAGATCAGCAACAGTTGTTAGGTCAGGTGCCAATCTTTAAAAAATAAAATAAAATAAAGTATCTAGGAACAAATTTAACCAAGGAGGTGAAAGACTTGTATATTTAAAACTAGAAGACATTATTGAAAGAAATTAAAGAAGACACAAATAAATGGAAAGCTATTCCTTGCTCATGGATTGGAAGAATTAAGGTTGTTAAAATGTTCACAGTACCCAAAGAAATATACAGATTGAATGCAATCCCTATAAAAATTCCAATGACATGTTTCACAGAAATAGAACGAACAATCCTAAAATTTGTATGGAATCACAAAAGACCCTCAATAGCCAAAGCAATCCTGAGAAAGAAGAACAAAGCTCGAGACATCATACTTCCTGATTTCAAACTATATTACAAAGCTATAGTAATTAACAGTATGGAATTGGCATAAAAACAGACACATAGATCAGTGGAAGACAACAGAGAACCCAGAAATAAATGCATGCATATACGGTTAATTAACTTATGACAAAAGAGCCAAGAATACACAATGGGGAAAGGACAGTCTTTTCAATAAATGGTGTTGGGAAAACTGGACAGCCACATGCAAAAGAATGAAACAGGGCTCCTGTTTTACACCATGCACAAAAATCAACTCAAAATGGATTAAAGACTTGTACTTAAGACCTGAAACCATAAAACTCCTAGAGGAAAACATAGGTGGTAAGCTCCTTGAAACAGGTCTTGGCGATGGTTTTTTGAATCTGACATGAGAAGGCTTGCTTCTGCACAGCAAAGGAAACCATCCATAAAATGAAACAGCAACCTACAGAATGGGAGAAAATATTTGTTTTTTTGTTTTTCTGAGGAAGATTAGCCCTCAGCTAACTACTGCCAGTCCTCCTATTTTTGCTGAGGAAGCCTGGCTCTGAGCTAACATCTGTGCCCATCATCCGTGCCCATCTTCCACTAGTTTATACGTGGGACGCCTACCACAGCATGGCTGCCAAGCAGTGCCATGTCCGCACCTGGGATCCAAACCAGCGAACCCCGGGCCGCCAAGAAGCGGAACGTGCGAACTTAACCGCTGTGCCACCGGGCCAGCCCCTGGGAGAAAATATTTGTAAATCACATATCTGATAAGGTACTAATATCCAAAATATATAAAGAACTCATACAACTCAATAGCAAAAAACAATCTGATTAAAAAATGGGCAGAAGATCTGAATAGACATTCTCCAAAGAAGACATCCAGATGGCCAACAGGTACATGAAAACATGCTTTACATCATTATTCCTCAGGGAAATGCAAATCAAACCCACAATGAGATATCATCTCACATCTGTTAGAACGGCTACTATCAAAAAGAGAAGAAATATCAAGTATTGGTAAGGATGTAACGAAAAGAGAACACTTGTGCACTATTGGTGGGAACATAAATTGGTGCAGCCACTATGGAAAACAGTATGGAGGTTTCTCAAAAAATTAAAAATACAACTACCATACAATCCAGTAATTCTACTTTTGGTTGTTTAGCCAAAGAAAACGAAAATGCTAACTTGAAAAGATATCTGTGCCCCCATGTTCATTGCAGCATTATTTACAATAGGCAAGATATGGAAACAATTTAAGTGTCATCAGCGAATGTAAGGATAAAGAAAATGTGATATATATACACAATGGAATATTATTCAGCCTTAAAAAAGAATGAAATCTTGCCATTTGTGACATGGATGGACCTCAGCATTATGCTAAGTGAAACAGTCAGATAAAGATAAATACTGTATGATCTCTCTTATCTGTGGAATCTAAAAAATAAAAGTATACATATATAAAACCAAGCTCATAGATGCAGAGAACAGATTGGTAGTTGCCAGAGGCAGGGGGTAGAGGGGATAGAAATGGGTGAATTGCTTTTTAGTTTAAATAAAAGGAATAATGAACAAATAATTAACATATGTTGAAGTGGGCACTGTGCTTATGACCTTTATTAGGCATGAGGCTAAGAACTTTACATGTTATCCCCTCCTCAACCCAAGAAATAAATACTATTACTATCTCCATTGTATAGATGAGGAGACTGAGGCTCAATGAGGATAAGTAACTCGTACAAGATTACACAGCTGGTGAAAGGCAGGGCAGGGATTCAGATCCTAGAGGCCTAACTCTGAAGCTTAGTCTCTTAACCATTACTGGAAGGAAATCATCATAGGTAGTGTCCTACGGTGAAAACACATGATGCAAGATTATTTTAAATGATATTTTTTTGCAGGAGAAAATGTTGACTATCACTTCTCATTTCTTCTTTTTTTAAAAAAATGTAGTCTCTCTCTCCCCCTGCATTTTTTCTATAGTATAATTTGTAGGAAATGTATTCATGACTCATAAGTGACTAATTTTTACTACAACTTTGTGTTGAGGTTATAGGTCAAGAGCCATTATGTTAAAAGGAAGGTGGCATGATACTTCTATAAACAATCTGAAAGAAAAAATGAATGCCTATAGTAAAAATAAATGCCTTACTCTTTTCAGAAGAAAATGCTAAATAAATAAAATGGGGGTTCACTTTGGAAAACAACTTGGTAATTTTTTATGGAGTTAGACATACACCTACCTTATGATAAAGTAATGTTAATCCTAGGTATTTACCCAAAAGACATGAAAAAATGTTCGCAAAAATATTTATGACAGCTTTATTCATAGTAGCAAAACACTGTAAACAACTCAAATTTCCATCAAGAGAAGACTATAAATAAATTGTGGTATATTCATACAGTGGAATACTACTTAGCAATAAAAATGAGTTGAACTACTGGTACAAGCAATAGCATGATTGAATCTCAAATACATTAAGCTGAACAAAAAGAGCCAAACAAAAAAGAGTGCGGTACTGTCTACATGAAATTGAAAAGCAGACTAAACCAATCTATGGTTATAGAAATCCGAATATTGGATGGGTCTCATGGGGGAGGGAATTAGCTAGAAAGGAGCCTCAGGGAATTTTTCATGGGAATGGCAATGTTCTATATCTTGACTGGGGATACTGGTTACAAGGTTATAGACATTAGGCAAAAATCATCCATTGTACACTTAGGATCCGTGCATTTTTGTGGATATATTTTTAAAAATCTATCTCACTCTCTCTCTCTCAAATATATCCACACACATACACATATGTATAAGTGCATATATACATATACATGTATACAAACACATATATATACCCATCCTGGAGTTCAATTATTTGCATTAAGTCAATAAGAACAATGTTCAAAGTCTAAAATGGTGCCACAGGAAGAACGCATTTAATTTTGGAATTCATTTTGGTATACTACTATTTTTATTTTCCTAGTTACACTTTTCTTAGGATAATAGTAATATGATTTTGGTTTACTTAGCCAGGACCAACTGATGAGTGAGATAAATGACAGAATATGCTAAAAAAATAAAAAAAGAAAGAAAGAAAAATTGACTTAGAAGTAAAATTTTGCTATGACAAATAAAGGTTTTTTGAAAAAGTTATCTAAAACAGAAGTAATTATAACTACTTTGGTCACAGACATTTGGATTTGCTCTATAATTAAAACATCTTATTAAATTCCTAGCTATCTAGATATCCAAAGCAATGTATATATTTAGGAAGTAAGACAGTGAGAAGGAAGGAGCCGTTTGAAAGGCAAAGGAAACAGCATGCATAAAGCCCATGAGACTGGAAAGAGCTTGCCTGGTTCAGAACTGAATCAAGCACTGGGAGACACAGCGAACCGAGAGGAACCACGTGAACCTGAAAGATACGCAAGAACTGGTCCACGCAGGACCCTGTAAACCTCGGTTAGGAGTTTCCATTTTATTCTAAGAACAATAGAAAACCTGTGGAGGGCTTTAAGCAAGGGTGTGATGTAAGGAGCTTTCCAGTTTTAAAAGATCACTCTGGTAAAAAAAAGGAAAGAGCAGAGGCAAGGGAGAAAAAAGTGACCTCAATGAGGCCACTGCTAGTTCAGGCAGGAGATTCCAGTGGTGGTGGCCATAGAAATGGAAACAGGCCATCTGGAGATATATTTTGCAAGTGGAACAGGGAGAAAATTTGTCCACAGATTGGATATGGAGAGGGTAAGGGAAAACTTAAAGACGAAACCAAGGTTTCTGGCTTATGCCACTCACTGACACGGGAAAAACTGGAGCAAAAACAGGTTTGGGAGTGGAAACCAAAAGTTTTATTTTGGACATGTGAACTTTGAGATGCTAAAGGGTATCCAAGAATAGATGTCAGGCTCAACAGAAGTTTTGAGGAGAGGCCTGAATTAAAGAAATAAATCTGGTAGTAAGCAGAAGAGAGATTTAAACTTATACTTAAAATTAATAGCTGTAAATGGAATTACCTAGGAAGAGACTGTAAAAACAGAAAAGCAGGGGAACTAGTTCCAAGTCCTGAACTCGTTCCTTGTCCTTATTTAGAGGACAGGGAGAGAAGGAAAAACCAAGAAAATAGGCTGTGGAGCGGTCAGAAAGGGCAGTGTTTCAAGGAGGAAGGAGAGGCCAACAGAGTCCAAACCTTCTGAGAGATTACGAAAGACAAGAATAGGGAATGTCTTTTCGTTTTGGCAACATGGAAGCAGCTGATGACCTTGACAAGAACAGTTTTAGTGCATGATTGGGGTGGAAATCAGATTAAACTGAAAACAGATTGGGAAATGAGGAAGAGATGACAGTGTTCATGTATTGGTTAAACCATACAAGAGTCACCTGAAATCTGACAGTTTTTCATGTACAAAACCAGTAATTTTATATGATTCTTTTTTTAAAAGTTTGATGGAAGAAAACATGGGGCAGTCGATGGACAGGAAGATGGGGTTAAGTAGGGTCAGGAAGGAGATGGTTTCGGGTTTTAAGTGAAAAGACCAGAGCATGTTTGTCTACTGATAAAAATTAGGCAGTCATCAGCTGAAAGAAAGGTGGAGAGAAGGGATGGGAGATTTTATCATCAAATAAAAAATGTGAAATGGTCTTTACAGAGAGTTGGTAAGCAGACTCACCCTGGAGCGGCAGTGGGGATGCTAAGCACCACTGAGTATCCATTTGAGAATGGGTTACCACGAATTTACAGCAGGGGTTAAAAACTCAAATGCTTACGGGGCGAGTCAGGCAAACAACTGAAGCAGGCTGAGTGGACACAAAACTCAAGAATACACGCCCAGTCTAAAGGTGGAAGCCACTGGGTTGCTGCCACCAAGACTGTCAGCCCTATGTTGCCAAATCTTCTGACGTTTTAAGAGAAGCCAGAAATCTTGATTTTTATGTAATACATCTTAATTTTAAAACACTCTATGTGGTGGAAAAAAACATGTCTGTGTGCAAAAAATATAGCCCAGGGATGACTAGTTTATAGTCACACCAGATGGCCTGTTTGCAAGATTTTCCTCCATAATGCTCAGCTGTGGAGATACGGCCATAGAGAAGGGAGAGGTGCATCTATCCAAGGCTGTACATTTGCTAGGAGAGTGACATAAAAGAAGAATGACTTGAGGTAGTTGAAAGGAATGACTGTAATGATGAACTACCAAAAATTCAGCTGGATAAAGAATACAGAAGCCAAAGGGGGTGAACTGTTACAGTGAACGTGGAGGACTCAATGTACTAAAAGAATCAACGAAGACTGAATCCTTATTCCTCCTCAAATTCTTGAGCAAGTGAGCTTAAGGGCTAGAGACTGTGGTCACAGAATGCATAAATTCAAGTTTTTGGAGCCTACGCAGTTTTTAGAAATTACAAGTCCTGATGCATCAGGGGAGTGAGTCAAAGAAATGCAAATTTCAAAATCAATGGGATAACATTATTTAAATTCAAACAGGTTTTTTTTTTTTTCTGCTTAGCTGATTTTTAGAAAATGCATTATAAAAATAATGTATACATTCATGAGAAAAACATCAGACACACTCCAATATTGGGGCATCCTACAAAGTACCTGACCAGTTCTCCTCAAAACTATCAAGGTCATCAAAAACAAGAGAAGTCTTGGTTTTGGATATGAGGTAAAAATTAAAAGATATTAGGTAAAAATTAAGGAAATCTGAGTAAATTTTTAATTTTAGTTATCAATAAGGTACAATTTTTGTTCATTAGCTGTTACAAATGTACCATAAAAATGTTAATATTAGGGAAAGCTGGGTGCCAAGTATATGGAAATTCTCTATGCTATTTTCTCAAAATCTTCTTATAAATCTAAAACTACCCTAAAAAATAAACTCTATTGAGAAAATAATACATATTAAAAAGTATAATGAACCAACCAATGACGTCTCAGATATTCATTACCCCTCTTAAAAATGGTCAACAGTTAAAATCTCCCTTATATCTCTTTCTTTATAGTCTCTTCCTTACCAGACATGACCACACTTCTAAATTGGATTTTCATTCCCTTGTACATATTTGACTACTTTCACTACATATGCATATATACCTATGCACTATAGAGTACTGTTTTATAGGTTCTAAAGTTGTATGTATATAAATTGTCATATGTACATTCAACATCTTCCTGCTTTTGCTTGATACTTCTGGGTTCAGTCTTGATTGACTGGCACATAATATTCCACCGTGAATATCCCACAATGTACTTTTTCTCTTATTGATGAATATTTCCAACATTTTGCTTCTACTCACAGGGCTGTTATGTACATCCTTGTCCACATATCAAAGTTTCTGTAAGATATATACTTAGCGGAATGCTGAGATGTAGTATTTGAAAATTTTCAGTTTTATTTTGCCAAATTATTTTCCAAAGTGGTTGTAACGTTTAGGCACCTACCAGGAGGTGCGTAGTATGTTTTGACGCATTGGGGGGAAAAACTTTTGAAAGACATACAAACTGGACAGTATGCTTGCTTCACTACAGCTTGACTTTCGTGCCCACGTAGTGATTTCTACAAACAAACAGCTGCTACAAGCACCGCAAGGAGCTCAAACACCCGGGACCAGCGGCTCCTGGAACGGGGGACACGGAGCCACACGGCCGCATCCGGCGTATCCGCTGACGCAGGGGCGGACGTGGGCACGCTGGGGCGTCAGCGTCTGTTTGACGCCCTTGAAGGCCCTTTTCTGGGCTGTCTGGCAAGATCCAAGTATCAGCTTGTGTCGGTCGAGTGTCTCTTTTTCGCAAGAAAGGAAAATATCCTCACAGGCTCTCCTGGTTCTTAGGGACGACACTTTTCCCCAGAAGAGTCTCTTTCGGCTGGCATTTCTTTCAGGCAGTGCGGCGGGCAGCCCGGAGGCCCTTGTAAGGCGCGCGCCACGGCCCCGCCTCCTTCCTTTCGGCCGGCGCCGCCATCTTCCAGGTAGGGCCTGCGCGTGGCTCCCGGCGCCCCACGTTCCACGGACTCAAGTCCCAACCCGGGGGGCGCGGCGGACGTGCACTGGGGCGCTGGAGAAACTGTCTAGCCTGTTTGAGGCTCACTGGCCTGGATGATGGAGCTCCGTCCATTTAGACCCGGAGCGGGGGCGCCGGGCAGGGGGCTGAGGACCAGCTGCGATGTCGCGGCTCTGCGGGGGGACAGGCTTGAGAAAAACGAGACCGAGTCGCTGGGGTGAGGTCATACGGGTCACTCGGGAGAGAATTGATCTTCCTTGTGTCCCCACGGCTTCACCTTCCGTATCCCGGGCTCTCTTGGACAGGTTCTGTGGGGCCGCGTGGCCTGGTGCCTTTCCAACTGCTTCCAGTGTGGCATTGGTGCCCCTCATCTGAAACGTAGACTAGTAACGCTGTAGGGTGGGAACTTCGGGGTGGTAGGAACGGGCGGAAAACTAGGCGGCGGTGCTCCCCTTCGGGAGGCCTGGGTGTGTGTGAAAGCCGGGCTCGTGGCCCGAGGACGGGGTGGGTGGCCCCGGAGGAGCCCCGCACCGCTCATGGGTAATGCGTGAAGTGACTAAGATCGTTTATGTTTTGGCCCCGCGTGGCACTTGGACGCGGGGAAGTACTTTTAGGTTTTGCCCCCGTGCTGGTAACGCGAGGGCGGCATGTGTTGTGTGGAGGGGTTCCCCAACAGCTATGTGTGTGGTTTGGAAGTTTAGGAGAAAAGTATTGGATAATCACTTAATCTTTAGTGTATCTTTTTGTTTAGTTTGTAGATAATAGCCAGCTACGGGAGTCGAGCAAACTGCAGTTTGCACCCCATAATGGGGCCCATTTTTGGTACTGTTACAGAACATAAAGCATCATTATTTCCCACTTCAGTGTTGTTTTAAAAAGCGCATTGAACTTTATGAGCTTTTGGTATTGATGTAAAGTGGATTTCTTAATCAGGAGATTAAGGGTCTGGTGCCAGGAGCATGGGCTCTGGAGTCGGAAATGACTTCCCTTACTGATTTTGCCACTTTGTGGCTCCATAAAGTGACTTGGGCCAGCAGAGCGTCTCTTCTTGTGTATGAACCTGACACAAGTTTATATGAACTTAATATAAAACGTAGAGATTTTGAGGATTAGAACAGGGTGCTTGGCACTTAGTAGATGCTTACTTGCCCGTTTTAAAAGTAAAGGATGGGGCCTCAGTAACAATGCTTTGGCTTTCATAGGTTAGGTGAAACATCTCCTTGGCAGATGAGTTTTATGAAAAACGTACACTGGAGTCGCTTTTCTTTAAGATTACGGAGTGTTAATAAATTGATGACGATTCATGTTAGAATACCCAAAAAGTTAAGCCTGACTGGTATATTTTGCCTTGTGGTAGGAGTAATTGCAAGCCGTGGTAGTTCTGCTCTTGAATGACCTGAAGCAGTTGAAACGTTTTGCAAAACGATAAAAGATCCAATTCTGAATACCTATAGGTGAATTCATCGATACTGATAAATTAGCTACCATTTGCTGTTAAGCACTTTACCTGTGCTAGGAATTGGTTAGTGCTTGTAGACATTACCTCAGTTAATTGTAAAAGTATTAACTCCATTTTACAGATAAGGACCAGGATTTAAATGTAAGTGTCCAGCAAGTAAAGGGCAGAACCTATGTGAAAATTAGGTCAGTGATTATAAAGTCTGTTTTTTTCCTTTACATTTCCTAGTAAACAAACAATCTCTCTAGTAGTGGATTTTTGACAGTTAATAGATGCTGTATGGGGGAAATAATGCCGCAAA